>NC_143051.1:4297500-4370000 GCF_057628025.1 Oncorhynchus mykiss | reverse complement strand
GCTGCCAGGGCTGCCAGTCAGCATGGAGCAGCCAGAGCCGCCAGTCAGCATGGAGCAGCCAGTGAAGCCAGTCAGACAGGATCTGCCAGAGTCGTCAGCCAGTAAGGAGCTACTCCTCTGTCCCGAGCTACCCCTCTGTCCCGGGCTGCCCCTCTGTCCCGGGCTGCCCCTCTGTCCCGGGCTGCCCCTCTGTCCCGAGCTGCTCCTCTGTCCCGAGCTTCCCCTCAGTCCATGGGGTCGCTGTGGTTAGGAGGCCACGGAAGCGGACAATGTGGCGGACTAAGACTATGGTGAAGTGGGGGCCACGTCCAGCACCAGAGCCGCCACCGCGGACAGATGCCCACCCAGACCCTCCCCAATAGGTTCAGGTTTTGCGGCCAGAGTCCGCACCTTGGGGAGGGGGGGGGGGGGGGGGGGGTCACACCCTGACCATAGTTTGGTTTGAATGTTTCTATGTTTTGTTTGGTCAGGGTGTGATCTGAGTGGGCATTCTATGTTGTGTGTCTAGTTTGTCTGTTTCTGTGTTTGGCCTGATATGGTTCTCAATCAGAGGCAGGTGTTAGTCATTGTCTCTGATTGGGATCCATATTTAGGTAGCCTGTTTTGTGTTGGGTTTTGTGGGTGATTGTTCTTGTCTTTGTGTTTGTTGCACCAGATAGGACTGTTTTTGGTTTTTCACGGTTCTTGTTTTTCTATATTGTTCTATTTTCATCTTTATTAAAGATGTATCTAAATAACCACGCTGCGTTTTGGTCCGCCTCTCCTTCAACAGAAGAATCCTGTGACATTAGGGAATGATTTGTACCAAATACAATGCTCTTAGTTTAAAGATGTTCAGGACCAGTTTATTACTGACCATCCATTTCAAACCTCTTTAACTCCTTGTTAAGGGTTTCAAGTGACTTCATTAGCTGTGGCTGCTGATGCGTATATGGTTGACTCATCATCATACATGGACACACACATGCTTTGTTTAATGCCAGTGACAGGTCATTGGTAAATATAGAAAAGAGTAGAGGGCCTAGACAGCTGCCCTGCGGTACATCAGTCTTAACATGTTTGAGATTAGAGATGCTTCCATTAAAGAAAACCCTTTTAATTATATTAGATTGCTATATTGTGGATTCAGGGCTGAGGTTGAAAAGCCATAGCACTTAAGTTTTTTCGGTTGCTGAAAAGTATACGGTTGAATCATCAGCATACATGGCTTTGTTTTAAAACTTCTTAAGGCTAGGGGGCAGTATTCGGAAGTTCGGATGACTGACGTAATGTTACTCAGAAGCTAGGAAGCTAGCTACAAACAATTGGTAGCTTGGATGAAAAACGTGCCCAAATTAAGCTGCCTGCTACTCAGCCGTGAAAGCTAGAATATGCATATAATTTGTACGTTTGGATAGAAAACACGCTGAAGTGTCTAAAACTGTTTGAATGATGTCTGTGAGTATAACAGAACTCATATGGCAAAATTCTGAATGCTGCCCACTACCCTAGTGAAGTTAACAGCATTCTCACGCAGGTGTTCCTTTTGTCCAGGTGAGAAACGACATTGTGGAGAGCAATGGAGATTGCATCATCTATGGATCTGTTGGGGCGGTATGCAAATCGGAGTGGGTCTAGGGTTTCTGGGATGATGGTGTAGATGTGAGCCATGACCAGCCTTTCAAAGCACTTCATGTCTACAGACATGAGTGCCACGGGGCGGTAGTCATTTTGGCAGGTTACCTTTTTGTTTTTGGGCACAGGGACTACGGTGGTCTGATTGAAACATGTTGGTATTACATGTTGGTATTACATACTCAATCAGGATTAGGTTAAACATGTCAGTGAAGTGAAGACAAATGCCGGATCTAAAGGTCTTACTCACATCAGCTACAGAGAGCATGATCACACAGTCGTCCGGGACAGCTGGTGCTCTCATGTATGCTTCAGTGTTGCTTGTATGCTTCAGTGTTGCTTTTTTATTTGAGTAAAATAAGTAATTTAGCTCATCTGTTAGGCATGTGTCAATGGGCTGGGCTTTGTAGTCCGCAATGATTTGCAAGCCCTGTTACGTCCGACGTGTGTCCGAGCCGGTGTAGTAGGATTCAATCTTAGTCATGTATGGACTCTTTGCCAATTGGATGGTTCATCGGCGGGCATACAGTGTAGCTTGATTTCTTTTGAGCGTCTTAAAATGTATTTTAATTGGCAACATCAAATGGTTTTGTGATTAATAAGCCATCTGATTCGATGAAATATGAAGTTGAATTTATCTTTCTATTTTTATTTAAAGTTCTCAAAAGTTTTTTTTTTTTTTTTACATTATTCTTCATATAATTTTTCTTGGCATCATAATACAGTTTCTTCATTTCATTGAGGTTAGTCACATCATTTCTAAAATATGCTGTAAGTCAGCCAGTCAGATGTGCTTATTAGCCACTCCTTTTGCCCCATCTCTTTCAAGCATACCGTTTTTCAATTCCTCATCAATCCATGGAGCCTTAACAGTTCTAACAATCAGTTTCCATTACATACCCTATCAATCATTTTTACAAACATTTAGATACTATCTGTCAGAACTCAACACCCCGAAATAAGAGGTTTTAGATGAGGCAGGTGAGCCTTGTAACCACTTCACTAACACGTGACATCTCTAATCATTGTAGAGTCATGACTCTCCTGATAGTGGATCAAAGCACCCATCAGCTAGGCAAATATTTGAAGATAGCAGAAGAAGGGAAGGGGGGCTGTGTAGCACTGGGTTGTAAATTTTAGCAGGAGAAAACTTTCTCTCTCTCAGTATCCACCATAGGAATGCTTTGTCTAGAGAGAGTGTGGCCTAAAAACTCTAATGTCAAAAGATTGGACATTAAGTTATGACATCCAGGGGGTCTGAAGAATAATCACATTGTTTATTATTTTGTGATGTCATTAAGGACAGTATAACCAAGTAACTCTGTCTCTGAAAAGTGTACGCATCCTATGTATCAAGATTACATTTAAATGCTGTATAAATTATATGATTAACCCTCCTGTTGTGTTTGTTTCATGTTAATTGATTATGTGCTTCCAGTCCAAAATGGCCGTTCCTTTATAGCTGATTATAAATCCATAATAATACATATATTATCACCTGATGTTGTGTTAGATATTTTTACCAACTTAAGTTCTTCGGAACATTACAAGTTTTGAACTTCTATTTTCTATTTACGGCCTGTAGGCTTCATTGAACTGAGCTCATACAACTAGTTTTTGAGTAAAACAAGCATAATCAAGTAATTATAATCAAGTAATTATTAAACAGTAATTATTAAACATAGTTAGTTGATGAAATAAATAACAGTCATCAGATTGACGATAATCACATCATGACAACAGGCTCTGAATATATACAGCAACACGTCCCCCATAGGCATTCCAATGTTTTTCCGCCTTGATTGTCCCTGGAGATAATCTGATTTCTCCGTCATTGTTATCATGGATTCACATACAGAACTGACGTCCTCTCTCAGTGACTTACAGATTAGTGTCATCTTGCCATTTTCCTGTTTAAATTCATCAAACGGACCATGTGAGAAATCATTGTCATGGTCATTGTCATGGTAGCAACGTAGGCTACGCTGTTACTCCTTACAGTTCCAGACAGGTCAGGACTGGTGAGGACTATGCAGGCCAGTCAAGTTCTTCCACACCGATCTCGACAAACCATTCAGGTATGGATCTCGCTTTGTGCACCGAAGCATTGTCATGCTGAAACAGGAAAGGTCCTTCCCTAAACTCTTGCCACAAAGTTGGAAGCACAGAACCCTCTAGAATGTAATTGTATTCAGTAACGTTAAGATTTCCTTCCACTGTAACTAAGGGGCCTAGACTGAACCATGAAAAACAGCCCCAGACCATTATTCCTCCTCCACCAAACTTTACAGTTGGCACTGTGCATTGGGGCAGGTAGCGTTTTCTCGGCATCCGCCAAACCCAGTTTCATCCAGATGATGAAGAGTGATTCAACACTCAAGAAAACGTGAGCCTTACACTACTCCAGCTGACGCTTGGCATTGCGCTTGGTGATCTTAGGCTTGTGTTTTGCTGCTCGGCCATGGAAACCCATTTCATGAAGCTCCCGACGAACAGTTATTTTGCTGAGGTTGCTTCCAGAGGCAGTTTGGAACTTGGTAGTGAGTGGTGCAACCGAGGTCAGACGATTTTTACGAGCTACCCTCTACAGTACTCGGCAGTCCTGTTCTGTGAGTTTGTGTGGCCTACCACTTCACAGCTGAGCCGTTGTTGCTGCTGAACTTTTCCACTTCACAATAACAACACTTACAGTTGACCCGAGGCAGGTCTAGCAGGGCATAAAATGGATGAACTGACTTGTTAGAAAGGTGGCATCCTATGACCGTGCCAAGTTGAAAGTCTTCAGTAAGGCCATTCTACTGCCAATGTTTGTCTATGGAGACTGCATGGCTGTGTGCTGGATTATATACACCTGTCAGCAACAGGTGTGGCTGAAATCCCCACGTCCATTCAGTTAAAGGGGTGTCCACATAATTTTATGTATATATATAGTGTAGCTGGTAACCAAACTTTTTCAAACTCCCACTTTTTCAGAGACTTTCAAAACTTTCCAAAACAACCCGATCCCTCCTTTGTTCAACATATGGAGAATACTGTACGCAGAAAACATCAAAGTAGTGCTGTCATGTTAATTATCCTCCCTTGTTATGTTATCTCGTCTCCTCCTTCTCCTCCTGCCTCTCTCTATCTTGCTCTAACTTTCTGTCTCTTTCCCTCTCTCTCTCTCTCTCTATCTCTCTGTCTCTCCTTCTCCCTCTCCCCTTTCTCTCTCTCCTGGTCTCTCTCTCTCACTCTCTCTCTCTATCCCTCTATTTATCTCTCTCTCTCTCTCTCTCTCTCTCTCTGTCTCTCTCTCTGTCTCTCTCTCTCTCTCTGTCTCTCTCTCTCTCTGTCTCTCTCTCCCCTCTCTCTCTCCCTCTCTCTCTCTCTCTCTGTCTCTCTCTCTCTGTCTCTCTCTCTCTGTCTCTCTCTCTCTCTCTCTCTGTCTCTCTCTCTCTATGTCTCTCTCTCCCCTCTCTCTCTCCCTCTCTCTCTCTCCCTCTCTATTTATTAGCCTATTTCTCTCCATATATCTTCCCATTTTCTCTTTCTCAAAGGTCTTCTTATTTTAGAATAATACTATAATGAGAGATATGATGTGAAGTGGTGATCATGGTCTTGGAGACGTGAAGTAGAGGGAACCTCAATGATGAAGGTGCAAAACAAAAGCATCATCATCACCATCCTCATCACCGTAATCAACACCACCATCATCATCACCATCATCATCATCATCACCACCATCATCACCATCACCATCATCAACATCATCATCATCATCACCATCATAATCATCATCATCATCATCACCACCATCCTCACTATCATCAGCTCCATCATCAGCTCTATCATCATCACCATCATCACCACCATCATAACCACCATCACCACCATCTCCTTCATCATCATCGTCATCATCATCATCATCACTATCATCATCATCATCATAACCACCATCATCATCACCATCATCATCATCATCATCATCATCATCATCATCACCATCATTATCATCATCATCACCATCATCATCATCATCATCATCATCATCACCATCACCATCATCATCACCACCACCATCATCATCTACAGAATTGTAGAAAGTTAATTCACAGCCACTTTACCCTTGAGTTAATAATGCAACCTCTGACACAGGGCTGACCCCGATCATGCCCGGGGATGCTGCACGGTAATGAGACCTCAGCTCCCACACACACTCACACAAGTCTAAACACATGCACACACACATTCACACACAACCAGAGCAAAAGTAGCACGCTGCATTGCCAAGCCTGACAAGGCTGGTTTAGAGTATTCCATGATGAAAGGGAAGCACAGCCTCGTCTTAGGGAGCGTTGAGAAAATGGTTTGACAATGTGTTCTCCTCACTGCTCACTGTTCCCCACATTGTTCCCCTCACTGCTCACTGTTCTCCTCACTGTTCCCCTCACTGCTCAATGTTCCCCTCACTGTTCCCCTCACTGCTCACTGTTCTCCTCACTGTTCCCCTCACTGCTCACTGTTCCCCGCACTGTTCCCCTCATTGTTCCCCTCACTGCTCAATGTTCCCCTCACTGTTCCCCTCATTGCTCCCCTCACTGCTCACTGTTCTCCTCACTGTTCCCCTCACTGCTCACTGTTCCCCGCACTGTTCCCCTCATTGTTCCCCTCACTGCTCAATGTTCCCCTCACTGTTCCCCTCATTGCTCCCCTCACTGCTCAATTTTCCCCTCACTGTTCCCCTCACTGTTCACTGTTCCGCTCACTGTTCTCCTCACTGTTCCCCTCACTGCTCACTGTTCTCCTCATTGTTCTCCTCCCTGCTCACTGTTCCCCTCACTGTTCCCCTCACTGCTCACTGTTCTCCTCACTGTTCTCCTCACTGCTCACTGTTCCCCTCACTGTTCCCCTCACTGCTCACTGTTCCCTTCACTGCTCACTGTTCCCCTCACTGCTCACTGTTCCCCTCACTGTTCCAATCACCGCTCACTGGTCCCCTCACTGATCCCCTCACTGCTCACTGTTCCCCTCACTGTTCCCCTCACTGCTCACTGGTCCCCCCACTGTTCCCCTCACTGCTCACTGTTCCCCTCACTGCTCACTGTTCCGCTCACTGTTCTCCTCACTGATCCCCTCACTGCTCACTGTTCCCCTCACTGCTCACTGTTCCCCTCACTGCTCACTGTTCCTCTCACTGTTCCCCTCACTGTTCCCCTCACTGTTCCCCTCACTGTTCACTGTTCCGCTCACTGTTCACCTCAATGTTCTCCTCACTGCTCACTGTTCCCCTCACTGTTCCCCTCACTGCTCACTGTTCCCTGCACTGTTCCCCTCATTGTTCCCCTCACTGCTCAATGTTCCCCTCACTGTTCCCCTCATTGCTCCCCTCACTGCTCACTGTTCTCCTCACTGTTCCCCTCACAGCTCACTGTTCCCCGCACTGTTCTCCTCATTGTTCCCCTCACTGCTCAATGTTCCCCTCACTGTTCCCCTCATTGCTCCCCTCCCTGCTCAATTTTCCACTCAATGTTCCCCTCACTGTTCACTGTTCTCCTCACTGTTCTCCTCACTGCTCACTGTTCCGCTTACTGTTCTCCTCACTGTTCCCCTCACTGCTCACTGTTCTCCTCACTGTTCTCCTCACTGCTCACTGTTCCCCTCACTGTTCCCTTCACTGCTCACTGTTCCCCTCACTGCTCACTGTTCCCCTCACTGTTCCCCTCACCGCTCACTGGTCCCCTCACTGATCCCCTCACTGCTCACTGTTCCCCTCACTGTTCCCCTCACTGCTCACTGTTCCCCTCACTGCTCACTGCTCCGCTCACTGTTCTCCTCACTGCTCACTGTTCCGCTTACTGTTCTCCTCACTGTTCCCCTCACTGCTCACTGTTCTCCTCACAGTTCCCCTTACTGTTCCCCTCCCTGCTCACTGTTCCCCTCACTGCTCACTGTTCTCCTCACTGCTCACTGTTCTCCTCACTATTCTCCTCACTGCCCACCGTTCCCCTCACTGTTCTCCTCACTGCTCACTGTTCCCCTCACTGTTCTCCTCACTGTTCTCCTCACTGTTCCCCTCACTGTTCCCCTCATTGTTCCCCTCACTGCTCACCGTTCCCCTCACTGTTCTCCTCACAGCTCACTGTTCCCCTCACTGTTCCCCTCACTGCTCACTGTTCCCCGCACTGTTCCCCTCATTGTTCCCCTCACTGCTCAATGTTCCCCTCACTGTTCCCCTCATTGCTCCCCTCACTGCTCACTGTTCTCCTCACTGTTCCCCTCACAGCTCACTGTTCCCCGCACTGTTCCCCTCATTGTTCCCATCACTGCTCAATGTTCCCCTCACTGTTCCCCTCATTGCTCCCCTCCCTGCTCAATTTTCCACTCAATGTTCCCCTCACTGTTCACTGTTCTCCTCACTGTTCTCCTCACTGCTCACTGTTCCGCTTACTGTTCTCCTCACTGTTCCCCTCACTGCTCACTGTTCTCCTCACTGTTCTCCTCACTGCTCACTGTTCCCCTCACTGTTCCCCTCACTGCTCACTGTTCCCTTCACTGCTCACTGTTCCCCTCACTGCTCACTGTTCCCCTCACTGTTCCCCTCACCGCTCACTGGTCCCCTCACTGATCCCCTCACTGCTCACTGTTCCCCTCACTGTTCCCCTCACTGCTCACTGTTCCCCTCACTGCTCACTGCTCCGCTCACTGTTCTCCTCACTGCTCACTGTTCCGCTTACTGTTCCGCTCACTGTTCTCCTCACTGATCCCCTCACTGCTCACTGTTCCCCTCACTGCTCACTGTTCCCCTCACTGCTCACTGTTCCTCTCACTGTTCCCCTCACTGTTCCCCTCACTGTTCCCCTCACTGTTCCCCTCACTGTTCACTGTTCCGCTCACTGTTCACCTCAATGTTCTCCTCACTGCTCACTGTTCCCCTCACTGTTCCCCTCACTGCTCACTGTTCCCCGCACTGTTCCCCTCATTGTTCCCCTCACTGCTCAATGTTCCCCTCACTGTTCCCCTCATTGCTCCCCTCACTGCTCACTGTTCTCCCCACTGTTCCCCTCACAGCTCACTGTTCCCCACACTGTTCCCCTCATTGTTCCCCTCACTGCTCAATGTTCCCCTCACTGTTCCCCTCATTGCTCCCCTTCCTGCTCAATTTTCCACTCAATGTTCCCCTCACTGTTCACTGTTCTCCTCACTGTTCTCCTCACTGCTCACTGTTCCGCTTACTGTTCTCCTCACTGTTCCCCTCACTGCTCACTGTTCTCCTCACTGTTCTCCTCACTGCTCACTGTTCCCCTCACTGTTCCCCTCACTGCTCACTGTTCCCTTCACTGCTCACTGTTCCCCTCACCGCTCACTGGTCCCCTCACTGATCCCCTCACTGCTCACTGTTCCCCTCACTGTTCCCCTCACTGCTCACTGTTCCCCTCACTGCTCACTGCTCCGCTCACTGTTCTCCTCACTGCTCACTGTTCCGCTTACTGTTCTCCTCACTGTTCCCCTCACTGCTCACTGTTCTCCTCACAGTTCCCCTTACTGTTCCCCTCCCTGCTCACTGTTCCCCTCACTGCTCACTGTTCTCCTCACTGCTCACTGTTCTCCTCACTATTCTCCTCACTGCCCACCGTTCCCCTCACTGTTCTCCTCACTGCTCACTGTTCCCCTCACTGTTCTCCTCACTGTTCTCCTCACTGTTCCCCTCACTGTTCCCCTCATTGTTCCCCTCACTGCTCACCGTTCCCCTCACTGTTCTCCTCACAGCTCACTGTTCCCCTCACTGTTCTCCGCACTGCTCACTGGTCCCCTCACGGTTCCCCTCACTGTTCCCCTCATTGTTCCCCTCACTGCTCACTGTTCCACTCACTGTTCCACTCACTGTTCCCCTCACTGCTCACTGTTCTCCTCACTGTTCCCCTCACTGGTCACTGTTCCCCGCACTGTTCCCCTCATTGTTCCCATCACTGCTCAATGTTCCCTCACTGTTCCCCTCATTGTTCCCCTCACTGCTCAATGTTCCCCTCACTGTTCCCCTCACTGTTCACTGTTCCGCTCACTGTTCTCCTCACTGTTCCCCTCACTGCTCACTGTTCTCCTCACTGTTCTCCTCACTGCTAACTGTTCCCCTCACTGTTCCCCTCACTGCTCACTGTTCCCCTCACTGCTCACTGTTCCCCTCACTGCTCACTGTTCCTCTCACTGTTCCCCTCACTGTTCCCCTCACTGTTCCCCTCACTGTTCCCCTCACTGTTCACTGTTCCGCTCACTGTTCACCTCAATGTTCTCCTCACTGCTCACTGTTCCCCTCAATGTTCCCCTCACTGCTCACTGTTCCCCGCACTGTTCCCCTCATTGTTCCCCTCACTGCTCAATGTTCCCCTCACTGTTCCCCTCATTGCTCCCCTCACTGCTCACTGTTCTCCTCACTGTTCCCCTCACAGCTCACTGTTCCCCGCACTGTTCCCCTCATTGTTCCCCTCACTGCTCAATGTTCCCCTCACTGTTCCCCTCATTGCTCCCCTCCCTGCTCAATTTTCCACTCAATGTTCCCCTCACTGTTCACTGTTCTCCTCACTGTTCTCCTCACTGCTCACTGTTCCGCTTACTGTTCTCCTCACTGTTCCCCTCACTGCTCACTGTTCTCCTCACTGTTCTCCTCACTGCTCACTGTTCCCCTCACTGTTCCCCTCACTGCTCACTGTTCCCTTCACTGCTCACTGTTCCCCTCACTGCTCACTGTTCCCCTCACTGTTCCTCTCACCGCTCACTGGTCCCCTCACTGCTCACTGTTCCCCTCACTGCTAACTGCTCCGCTCACTGTTCTCCTCACTGCTCACTGTTCCGCTTACTGTTCTCCTCACTGTTCCCCTCACTGCTCACTGTTCTCCTCACAGTTCCCCTTACTGTTCCCCTCCCTGCTCACTGTTCCCCTCACTGCTCACTGTTCTCCTCACTGCTCACTGTTCTCCTCACTATTCTCCTCACTGCCCACCGTTCCCCTCACTGTTCTCCTCACTGCTCACTGTTCCCCTCACTGTTCTCCTCACTGTTCTCCTCACTGTTCCCCTCACTGTTCCCCTCATTGTTCCCCTCACTGCTCACCGTTCCCCTCACTGTTCTCCTCACAGCTCACTGTTCCCCTCACTGTTCTCCGCACTGCTCACTGGTCCCCTCACGGTTCCCCTCACTGTTCCCCTCATTGTTCCCCTCACTGCTCACTGTTCCACTCACTGTTCCACTCACTGTTCCCCTCACTGCTCACTGTTCTCCTCACTGTTCCCCTCACTGGTCACTGTTCCCCGCACTGTTCCCCTCATTGTTCCCATCACTGCTCAATGTTCCCTCACTGTTCCCCTCATTGTTCCCCTCACTGCTCAATGTTCCCCTCACTGTTCCCCTCACTGTTCACTGTTCCGCTCACTGTTCTCCTCACTGTTCCCCTCACTGCTCACTGTTCTCCTCACTGTTCTCCTCACTGCTAACTGTTCCCCTCACTGTTCCCCTCACTGCTCACTGTTCCCCTCACTGCTCACTGTTCCCCTCACTGTTCCCCTCACTGCTCAATGGTCCCCCCACTGTTCCCCTCACTGCTCACTGTTCCCCTCACTGCTCACTGTTCCGCTCACTGTTCTCCTCACTAATCCCCTCACTGCTCACTGTTCCCCTCAGTGCTCACTGTTCACCTCACTGCTCACTGTTCCCCTTACTGTTCCCCTCACTGCTCACTGTTCCGCTCACTGTCCCCTTACTGTTCCCCTCCCTGCTCACTGTTCCCCTCACTGCTCACTGTTCTCCTCACTGCTCACTGTTCCCCTCACTGTTCCCCTCACTGCTCACTGTTCTCCTCACTGTTCTCCTCACTGCTCACTGTTCCCCTCACTGTTCCCCTCACTGCTCACTGTTCCCTTCACTGCTCACTGTTCCCCTCACTGCTCACTGTTCCCCTCACTGTTCCCCTCACCGCTCACTGGTCCCCTCACTGATCCCCTCACTGCTCACTGTTCCCCTCACTGTTCCCCTCACTGCTCACTGGTCCCCCCACTGTTCCCCTCACTGCTCACTGTTCCCCTCACTGCTCACTGTTCCGCTCACTGTTCTCCTCACTGCTCACTGTTCCCCTCACAGTTCCCCTTACTGTTCCCCTCTCTGCTCACTGTTCCCCTCACTGTTCCCCTCACTGCTCACTGTTCTCCTCACTGCTCACTGTTCCCCTCACTATTCTCCTCAATGCTCACTGTTCCCCTCACTGCTCACTGTTCCGCTCACTGTCCCCTTACTGTTCCCCTCCCTGCTCACTGTTCCCCTCACTGCTCACTGTTCTCCTCACTGCTCACTGTTCCCCTCACTGTTCCCCTCACTGCTCACTGTTCTCCTCACTGTTCTCCTCACTGCTCACTGTTCCCCTCACTGTTCCCCTCACTGCTCACTGTTCCCTTCACTGCTCACTGTTCCCCTCACTGCTCACTGTTCCCCTCACTGTTCCCCTCACCGCTCACTGGTCCCCTCACTGATCCCCTCACTGCTCACTGTTCCCCTCACTGTTCCCCTCACTGCTCACTGGTCCCCCCACTGTTCCCCTCACTGCTCACTGTTCCCCTCACTGCTCACTGTTCCGCTCACTGTTCTCCTCACTGCTCACTGTTCCCCTCACAGTTCCCCTTACTGTTCCCCTCTCTGCTCACTGTTCCCCTCACTGTTCCCCTCACTGCTCACTGTTCTCCTCACTGCTCACTGTTCCCCTCACTATTCTCCTCAATGCTCACTGTTCCCCTCACTGTTCTCCTCACTGCTCACTGTTCCCCTCACTGTTCTCCTCAGTGTTCTCCTCACTGTTCACTTCAATGTTCCCCTCATTGTTCCCCTCACTGCTCACCGTTCCCCTCACTGTTCTCCTCACAGCTCACTGTTCCCCTCACTGTTCTCCACACTGCTCACTGTTCCCCTCACGGTTCCCCTCACTGTTCCCCTCATTGTTCTCCTCACTGTTCCCCTCACTGCTCACTGTTCTCCTCACTGTTCTCCTCACTGCTAACTGTTCCCCTCACTGTTCCCCTCACTGCTCACTGTTCCCCTCACTGCTCACTGTTCCCCTCACTGTTCCCCTCACTGCTCACTGGTCCCCCCACTGTTCCCCTCACTGCTCACTGCTCTCCTCACTGTTCTCCTCACTGCTAACTGTTCCCCTCACTGTTCCCCTCACTGCTCACTGTTCCCCTCACTGCTCACTGTTCCCCTCATTGTTCCCCTCACTGCTCACTGGTCCCCCCACTGTTCCCCGCACTGTTCCCCTCATTGTTCCCATCACTGCTCAATGTTCCCTCACTGTTCCCCTCATTGTTCCCCTCACTGCTCAATGTTCCCCTCACTGTTCCCCTCACTGTTCACTGTTCCGCTCACTGTTCTCCTCACTGTTCCCCTCACTGCTCACTGTTCTCCTCACTGTTCTCCTTACTGCTAACTGTTCCCCTCACTGTTCCCCTCACTGCTCACTGTTCCCCTCACTGCTCACTGTTCCCCTCACTGTTCCCCTCACTGCTCACTGGTCCCCCCACTGTTCCCCTCACTGCTCACTGTTCCCCTCACTGCTCACTGTTCCGCTCACTGTTCTCCTCACTAATCCCCTCACTGCTCACTGTTCCCCTCACTGCTCACTGTTCACCTCACTGCTCACTGTTCCCCTTACTGTTCCCCTCACTGCTCACTGTTCCGCTCACTGTCCCCTTACTGTTCCCCTCCCTGCTCACTGTTCCCCTCACTGCTCACTGTTCTCCTCACTGCTCACTGTTCCCCTCACTGTTCCCCTCACTGCTCACTGTTCTCCTCACTGTTCTCCTCACTGCTCACTGTTCCCCTCACTGTTCCCATCACTGCTCACTGTTCCCTTCACTGCTCACTGTTCCCCTCACTGCTCACGGTTCCCCTCACTGTTCCCCTCACCGCTCACTGGTCCCCTCACTGATCCCCTCACTGCTAACTGTTCCCCTCACTGTTCCCCTCACTGCTCACTGTTCCCCTCACTGTTCCCCTCACTGCTCACTGGTCCCACCACTGTTCCCCTCACTGCTCACTGTTCCCCTCACTGCTCACTGTTCCGCTCACCGCTCACTGGTCCCCTCACTGATCCCCTCACTGCTCACTGTTCTCCTCACTGTTCTCCTCACTGCTCACTGTTCCCCTCACTGTTCCCATCACTGCTCACTGTTCCCTTCACTGCTCACTGTTCCCCTCACTGCTCACGGTTCCCCTCACTGTTCCCCTCACCGCTCACTGGTCCCCTCACTGATCCCCTCACTGCTAACTGTTCCCCTCACTGTTCCCCTCACTGCTCACTGTTCCCCTCACTGTTCCCCTCACTGCTCACTGGTCCCACCACTGTTCCCCTCACTGCTCACTGTTCCCCTCACTGCTCACTGTTCCGCTCACTGTTCTCCTCACTAATCCCCTCACTGCTCACTGTTCCCCTCACTGCTCACTGTTCACCTCACTGCTCACTGTTCCCCTTACTGTTCTCCTCACTGCTCACTGTTCCCCTCACTGTTCCCCTCACTGCTCACTGTTCTCCTCACTGTTCTCCTCACTGCTCACTGTTCCCCTCACTGTTCCCCTCACTGCTCACTGTTCCCTTCACTGCTCACTGTTCCCCTCACTGCTCACTGTTCCCCTCACTGTTCCCCTCACCGCTCACTGGTCCCCTCACTGATCCCCTCACTGCTCACTGTTCCCCTCACTGTTCCCCTCACTGCTCACTGGTCCCCCCACTGTTCCCCTCACTGCTCACTGTTCCCCTCACTGCTCACTGTTCCGCTCACTGTTCTCCTCACTGCTCAATGTTCCCCTCACAGTTCCCCTTACTGTTCCCCTCTCTGCTCACTGTTCCCCTCACTGTTCCCCTCACTGCTCACTGTTCTCCTCACTGCTCACTGTTCCCCTCACTATTCTCCTCAATGCTCACTGTTCCCCTCACTGTTCTCCTCACTGCTCACTGTTCCCCTCACTGTTCTCCTCAGTGTTCTCCTCACTGTTCACTTCAATGTTCCCCTCATTGTTCCCCTCACTGCTCACCGTTCCCCTCACTGTTCTCCTCACAGCTCACTGTTCCCCTCACTGTTCTCCACACTGCTCACTGTTCCCCTCACGGTTCCCCTCACTGTTCCCCTCATTGTTCTCCTCACTGTTCCCCTCACTGCTCACTGTTCCCCGCACTTTTCCCCTCATTGTTCCCCTCACTGCTCAATGTTCCCCTCAATGTTCCCCTCATTGTTCCCCTCACTGCTCAATGTTCCCCTCACTGTTCCCCTCACTGTTCACTGTTCCGCTCACTGTTCTCCTCACTGCTCAATGTTCCCCTCACAGTTCCCCTTACTGTTCCCCTCTCTGCTCACTGTTCCCCTCACTGTTCCCCTCACTGCTCACTGTTCTCCTCACTGCTCACTGTTCCCCTCACTATTCTCCTCAATGCTCACTGTTCCCCTCACTGTTCTCCTCACTGCTCACTGTTCCCCTCACTGTTCTCCTCAGTGTTCTCCTCACTGTTCACTTCAATGTTCCCCTCATTGTTCCCCTCACTGCTCACCGTTCCCCTCACTGTTCTCCTCACAGCTCACTGTTCCCCTCACTGTTCTCCACACTGCTCACTGTTCCCCTCACGGTTCCCCTCACTGTTCCCCTCATTGTTCTCCTCACTGTTCCCCTCACTGCTCACTGTTCCCCGCACTTTTCCCCTCATTGTTCCCCTCACTGCTCAATGTTCCCCTCAATGTTCCCCTCATTGTTCCCCTCACTGCTCAATGTTCCCCTCACTGTTCCCCTCACTGTTCACTGTTCCGCTCACTGTTCTCCTCACTGTTCCCCTCACTGCTCACTGTTCTCCTCACTGTTCTCCTCACTGCTCACTGTTCCCCTCACTGATCCCCTCACTGCTCACTGGTCCCCCCACTGTTCCCCTCACTGCTCACTGTTCTCCTCACTGCTCACTGTTCCCCTCACTGTTCCCCTCACTGCTCACTGTTCTCCTCACTGTTCTCCTCACTGCTCACTGTTCCCCTCACTGTTCCCCTCACTGCTCACTGGTCCCCCCACTGTTCCCCTCACTGCTCACTGTTCTCCTCACTGCTCACTGGTCCCCCCACTGTTCCCCTCACTGCTCACTGTTCTCCTCACTGCTCACTGTTCCCCTCACTGTTCCCCTCACTGCTCACTGTTCTCCTCACTGTTCTCCTCACTGCTCACTGTTCCCCTCACTGCTCAATGTTCCCCTCACTGTTCCCCTCACTGTTCACTGTTCCGCTCACTGTTCTCCTCACTGTTCCCCTCACTGCTCACTGTTCTCCTCACTGTTCTCCTCACTGCTCACTGTTCCCCTCACTGTTCCCCTCACTGCTCACTGTACCCCTCACTGTTCCCCTCACCGCTCACTGGTCCCCTCACTGATCCCCTCACTGCTCACTGTTCCCCTCACTGTTCCCCTCACTGCTCACTGGTCCCCCCACTGTTCCCCTCACTGCTCACTGTTCCCCTCACTGCTCACTGTTCCGCTCACTGTTCTCCTCACTGATCCCCTCAATGCTCACTGTTCCCCTCACTGCTCACTGTTCCCCTCATTGTTCTCCTCACTGTTCCCCTCACTGCTCACTGTTCCCCGCACTTTTCCCCTCATTGTTCCCCTCACTGCTCAATGTTCCCCTCAATGTTCCCCTCATTGTTCCCCTCACTGCTCAATGTTCCCCTCACTGTTCCCCTCACTGTTCACTGTTCCGCTCACTGTTCTCCTCACTGTTCCCCTCACTGCTCACTGTTCTCCTCACTGTTCTCCTCACTGCTCACTGTTCCCCTCACTGTTCCCCTCACTGCTCACTGTTCCCCTCACTGTTCCCCTCACCGCTCACTGGTCCCCTCACTGATCCCCTCACTGCTCACTGTTCCCCTCACTGTTCCCCTCACTGCTCACTGGTCCCCCCACTGTTCCCCTCACTGCTCACTGTTCCCCTCACTGCTCACTGTTCCGCTCACTGTTCTCCTCACTGATCCCCTCAATGCTCACTGTTCCCCTCACTGCTCACTGTTCCCCTCACTGCTCACTGTTCCCCTCACTGTTACCCTCACTGTTCCCCTCACTGCTCACTGTTCCGCTCACTGTTCCCCTCACTGTTCCCCTTCCTGCTCACTGTTCCCCTCACTGCTCACTGTTCCCCTCACTGTTCCCCTCATTGCTCCCCTCACTGCTCACTGTTCTCCTCACTGTTCCCCTCACTGCTCACTGTTCCCCGCACTGTTCCCCTCATTGTTCCCCTCACTGCTCAATGTTCCCCTCACTGTTCCCCTCATTGCTCCCCTCACTGCTCAATTTTCCCCTCACTGTTCCCCTCACTGTTCACTGTTCCGCTCACTGTTCTCCTCACTGTTCCCCTCACTGCTCACTGTTCTCCTCATTGTTCTCCTCCCTGCTCACTGTTCCCCTCACTGTTCCCCTCACTGCTCACTGTTCTCCTCACTGTTCTCCTCACTGCTCACTGTTCCCCTCACTGTTCCCCTCACTGCTCACTGTTCCCTTCACTGCTCACTGTTCCCCTCACTGCTCACTGTTCCCCTCACTGTTCCAATCACCGCTCACTGGTCCCCTCACTGATCCCCTCACTGCTCACTGTTCCCCTCACTGTTCCCCTCACTGCTCACTGGTCCCCCCACTGTTCCCCTCACTGCTCACTGTTCCCCTCACTGCTCACTGTTCCGCTCACTGTTCTCCTCACTGATCCCCTCACTGCTCACTGTTCCCCTCACTGCTCACTGTTCCCCTCACTGCTCACTGTTCCTCTCACTGTTCCCCTCACTGTTCCCCTCACTGTTCCCCTCACTGTTCCCCTCACTGTTCACTGTTCCGCTCACTGTTCACCTCAATCTTCTCCTCACTGCTCACTGTTCCCTTCACTGTTCCCCTCACTGCTCACTGTTCCCCGCACTGTTCCCCTCATTGTTCCCCTCACTGCTCAATGTTCCCCTCACTGTTCCCCTCATTGCTCCCCTCACTGCTCACTGTTCTCCTCACTGTTCCCCTCACTGTTCCCCGCACTGTTCCCCTCATTGTTCCCCTCACTGCTCAATGTTCCCCTCACTGTTCCCCTCATTGCTCCCCTCCCTGCTCAATTTTCCACTCAATGTTCCCCTCACTGTTCACTGTTCTCCTCACTGTTCTCCTCACTGCTCACTGTTCCGCTTACTGTTCTCCTCACTGTTCCCCTCACTGCTCACTGTTCTCCTCACTGTTCTCCTCACTGCTCACTGTTCCCCTCACTGTTCCCCTCACTGCTCACTGTTCTCCTCACTGTTCTCCTCACTGCTCACTGTTCCCCTCACTGTTCCCCTCACTGCTCACTGTTCCCTTCACTGCTCACTGTTCCCCTCACTGCTCACTGTTCCCCTCACTGTTCCCCTCACTGCTCACTGTTCCCCTCACTGCTCACTGCTCCGCTCACTGTTCTCCTCACTGCTCACTGTTCCGCTTACTGTTCTCCTCACTGTTCCCCTGACTGCTCACTGTTCCCCTCACTATTCTCCTCACTGCCCACCGTTCCCCTCACTGTTCTCCTCACTGCTCACTGTTCCCCTCACTGTTCTCCTGACTGTTCTCCTCACTGTTCCCCTCACTGTTCCCCTCATTGTTCCCCTCACTGCTCACCGTTCCCCTCACTGTTCCCCTCACTGCTCACTGTTCCCCTCACTGCTCACTGCTCCGCTCACTGTTCTCCTCACTGCTCACTGTTCCGCTTACTGTTCTCCTCACTGTTCCCCTCACTGCTCACTGTTCCCCTCACTGTTCTCCTCACTGTTCTCCTCACTGTTCCCCTCACTGTTCCCCTCATTGTTCCCCTCACTGCCCACCGTTCCCCTCACTGTTCTCCTCACTGCTCACTGTTCCCCTCACTGTTCTCCTCACTGTTCTCCTCACTGTTCCCCTCACTGTTCCCCTCATTGTTCCCCTCACTGCTCACCGTTCCCCTCACTGTTCTCCTCACAGCTCACTGTTCCCCTCACTGTTCTCCGCACTGCTCACTGGTCCCCTCACGGTTCCCCTCACTGTTCCCCTCATTGTTCCCCTCACTGCTCACTGTTCCACTCACTGTTCCAATCACTGTTCCCCTCACTGCTCACTGTTCCCCGCACTCTTCCCCTCATTGTTCCCCTCACTGCTCAATGTTCTCCTCACTGTTCCCCTCATTGTTCCCCTCACTGCTCAATGTTCCCCTCACTGTTCCCCTCACTGTTCACTGTTCCGCTCACTGTTCTCCTCACTGTTCCCCTCACTGCTCACTGTTCTCCTCACTGTTCTCCTCACTGCTAACTGTTCCCCTCACTGTTCCCCTCACTGCTCACTGATCCCCTCACTGCTCACTGTTCCCCTCACTGTTCCCCTCACTGCTCACTGGTCCCCCCACTGTTCCCCTCACTGCTCACTGTTCCCCTCACTGCTCACTGTTCCGCTCACTGTTCTCCTCACTAATCCCCTCACTGCTCACTGTTCCCCTCACTGCTCACTGTTCACCTCACTGCTCACTGTTCCCCTCACTGTTCCCCTCACTGCTCACTGTTCCGCTCACTGTCCCCTTACTGTTCCCCTCCCTGCTCACTGTTCCCCTCACTGCTTACTGTTCTCCTCACTACTCACGGTTCCCCTCACTGTTCCCCTCACTGCTCACTGTTCTCCTCACTGTTCTCCTCACTGCTCACTGTTCCCCTCACTGTTCCCCTCACCGCTCACTGGTCCCCTCACTGATCCCCTCACTGCTCACTGTTCCCCTCACTGTTCCCCTCACTGCTCACTGGTCCCCCCACTGTTCCCCTCACTGCTCACTGTTCCCCTCACTGCTCACTGTTCCGCTCACTGTTCTCCTCACTGCTCACTGTTCCCCTCACAGTTCCCCTTACTGTTCCCCTCTCTGCTCACTGTTCCCCTCACTGTTCCCCTCACTGCTCACTGTTCTCCTCACTGCTCACTGTTCCCCTCACTATTCTCCTCACTGCTCACTGTTCCCCTCACTGTTCTCCTCACTGCTCACTGTTCCCCTCACTGTTCTCCTCACTGTTCTCCTCACTGTTCACTTCAATGTTCCCCTCATTGTTCCCCTCACTGCTCACCGTTCCCCTCACTGTTCTCCTCACAGCTCACTGTTCCCCTCACTGTTCTCCACACTGCTCACTGTTCCCCTCACGGTTCCCCTCACTGTTCCCCTCATTGTTCTCCTCACTGTTCCCCTCACTGCTCACTGTTCCACGCACTTTTCCCCTCATTGTTCCCCTCACTGCTCAATGTTCCCCTCAATGTTCCCCTCATTGTTCCCCTCACTGCTCACTGTTCCCCTCACTGTTCCCCTCACTGCTCACTGTTCCCCTCACTGCTCACTGTTCCCCTCACTGTTCCCCTCACCGCTCACTGGTCCCCTCACTGATCCCCTCACTGCTCACTGTTCCCCTCACTGTTCCCCTCACTGCTCACTGGTCCCCCCACTGTTCCCCTCACTGCTCACTGTTCCCCTCACTGCTCACTGTTCCGCTCACTGTTCTCCTCACTGATCCCCTCAATGCTCACTCTTCCCCTCACTGCTCACTGTTCCCCTCACTGCTCACTGTTCCCCTCACTGTTACCCTCACTGTTCCCCTCACTGCTCACTGTTCCGCTCACTGTTCCCCTCACTGTTCCGCTTCCTGCTCACTGTTCCCCTCACTCCTCACTGTTCCCCTCACTGCTGACTGTTCCCCTCAATGTTCCCTTCACTGTTCCCCTCACTGCTCACTGTTCTCCTCACTGTTCCCCTCACTGTTCCCCTCACTGCTCCCCTCACTGCTGACTGTTCCCCTCAATGTTCCACTCCCTGCTCACTGTTCCCCTCACTGATCCCCTCACTGTTCCCCTCACTGCTGACTGTTCCCCTCAATGTTCCCCTCCCTGCTCACTGTTCACCTCAATGTTCCCCTCACTGTTCCCCTCACTGTTCCCTCACTGTTGACCTCACTGTTCCCTTCACTGTTCCCCTCACTGTTCCCTTCACTGTTCTCCCCACTGTTCCCCTCCCTGCTCACTGATCCCCTCACTGTTCCCCTCACTGTTCCCCTCCCTGCTCACTGATCCCCTCACTGTTCCCCTTACTGTTCCCCTCCCTGCTCACTGATCCCCTCACTGGTCCCCTCACTGCTCCGCTCACTGTTCCCCTCACTGTTCCCCTCACTGTTCCCCTCACTGCTCACTGTTCTCCTCACTGTTCCCCTCACTGTTCACTGTTCTCGTCACTGTTCCCCTCTCTGTTGCCCTCACTGTTCTCCTCACTGCTCACTGTTCCCCTCACTGTTCCCCCCACTGTTCCCCTCCCTGCTCACTATTCCCCTTACTGTTCCTCTCCCTGCTCACTGTTCCCCTCACTGCTCACTGTTCCCCTCACTGTTCCCCTCACTGTTCCCCTCTCTGATCACTGTTCCCCTTACTGTTCCCCTCCCTGCTCACTGTTCCCCTCACTGTTCCCCTCCCTGCTCACTGATCCCCTTACTGTTCCTCTTACTGCTCACTGTTCCCCTCACTGTTCCCCTCTCTGCTCACTGTTCCCCTCACTGTTCCCCTCACTGTTCCCCTCATTGTTCTCCTCACTGCTCATTGTTCCCCTCACTGTTCCCCTCACAGCTCACTGATACCCTCACTGTTTTCCTCACTGTTCTCCTCACTGTTCACTGTTCCCCTCACTGTTTCCCTCACTGTTCTCCTCACTGTTCCCCTCACTGTTCCCCTCACTGTTGCCCTCACTGTTGCCCTTACTGTTCCCCTCACGACTGACTGTTCCCCTCAATGTTCCCTTCACTGTTCCCCTCACTGCTCACTGTTCTCCTCACTGTTCCCCTCACTGTTCACTGTTCCCCTCACTGTTCCCCTCACTGCTCCCATCACTGCTGACTGTTCCCCTCAATGTTCCTCTCCCTGGTCACTGTTCCCCTCACTGTTCCCCTCACTGTTCCCCTCACTGCTGACTGTTCCCCTCAATGTTCCCCTCACTGTTCCCTCACTGTTGACCTCACTGTTCCCTTCACTGTTCCCATCACTGTTCCCTTCACTGTTCTCCCCACTGTTCCCCTCCCTGCTCACTGATCCCCTCACTGTTTCTCTCACTGTTCCCCTCCCTGCTCACTGATCCCCTCACTGTTCCCCTTACTGTTCCCCTCCCTGCTCACTGATCCCCTCACTGGTCCCCTCACTGCTCCGCTCACTGCTCCCCTCACTGTTCCCCTCACTGTTCCCCTCACTGCTCACTGTTCTCCTCATTGTTCCCCTCCCTGCTCACTGTTCCCCTCACTGTTCCCCTCACTGCTCACTGTTCTCCTCACTGTTCTCCTCACTGCTCACTGTTCTCCTCACTGTTCCCCTCCCTGCTCACTGTTCTCCTCACTGTTCCCCTCAATGTTCACTGTTCTCGTCACTGTTCCCCTCTCTGTTGCCCTCACTGTTCTCCTCACTTCTCACTGTTCCCCTCACTGTTCCCCTCACTGTTCTCCTCCCTGCTCACTGTTCCCCTTACTGTTCCCCTCCCTGCTCACTGTTCACCTCAATGTTCCCCTCACTGTTCCCCTCACTGTTCACTGTTCTCGTCACTGTTCCCCTCTCTGTTGCCCTCACTGTTCTCCTCACTTCTCACTGTTCCCCTCACTGTTCCCCTCACTGTTCTCCTCCCTGCTCACTGTTCCCCTTACTGTTCCCCTCCCTGCTCACTGTTCACCTCAATGTTCCCCTCACTGTTCCCCTCACTGTTCCCTCACTGTTGACCTCACTGTTCCCTTCACTGTTCCCCTCACTGTTCCCTTCACTGTTCTCCCCACTGTTCCCCTCCCTGCTCACTGATCCCCTCACTGTTCCCCTCACTGTTCCCCTCCCTGCTCACTGATCCCCTCACTGTTCCCCTCACTGTTCCCCTCCCTGCTCACTGTTCCCCTCACTGTTCCCCTCTCTGCTCACTGTTCCCCTCACTGTTCCCCTCACTGTTCCCCTCACTGTTCCCAACACTGTTTCCTTCACTGCTCACTGTTCCACTCACTGTTCCCCTCACTGCTCACTGTTCCCCTCACTGTTCCCCTCACTGCTCACTGTTCCCCTCACTGTTCCCCTCCCTGATCAATGATCCCCTTACTGTTCCCTTCCCTGCTCACTGTTCCCCTCACTGTTCTCGTCTCTGCTCACTGTTCCCCTCACTGTTCCCTACACTGTTCCCTACACTGTTCCCCTCACTGTTCCCCTCACTGTTCCCTACACTGTTCCCCTCACTGTTCCCCTCACTGTTCCCCACACTGTTCCCCTCACTGTTCCCTACACTGTTCCCCTCACTGTTCCCCTCACTGTTCCCCTCACTGTTCCCTACACTGTTCCCCTCACTGTTCCCCTCACTGTTCCCCTCACTGTTCTCTACACTGTTCCCTACACTGTTCCCCTCACTGTTCCCCTCACTGTTCCCTACACTGTTCCCCTCACTGTTCCCCTCACTGTTCCCTACACTGTTCCCCTCACTGTTTCCCTCACTGTTCCCCTCACTGTTCCATACACTGTTTCCTTCACTGCTAACTGTTCCCCTCACTGTTCCCCTCACTGCTCACTGTTCCCCTCACTGTTCCCCTCACTGCTCACTGTTCTCCTCACTGTTCCCCTCACTGTTCACTGTTCCCCTCACTGTTCCCCTCACTGCTCCCATCAATGCTGACTGTTCCCCTCAATGTTCCTCTCCCTGCTCACTGTTCCCCTCACTGTTCCCCTCACTGTTCCCCTCACTGCTGACTGTTCCCCTCAATGTTCCCCTCACTGTTCCCTCACTGTTGACCTCACTGTTCCCTTCACTGTTCCCATCACTGTTCCCTTCACTGTTCTCCCCACTGTTCCCCTCCCTGCTCACTGATCCCCTCACTGTTCCCCTTACTGTTCCCCTCCCTGCTCACTGATCCCCTCACTGGTCCCCTCACTGCTCCGCTCACTGCTCCCCTCACTGTTCCCCTCACTGTTCCCCTCACTGCTCACTGTTCTCCTCATTGTTCCCCTCCCTGCTCACTGTTCCCCTCACTGTTCCCCTCACTGCTCACTGTTCTCCTCACTGTTCTCCTCACTGCTCACTGTTCTCCTCACTGTTCCCCTCCCTGCTCACTGTTCTCCTCACTGTTCCCCTCACTGTTCACTGTTCTCGTCACTGTTCCCCTCTCTGTTGCCCTCACTGTTCTCCTCACTTCTCACTGTTCCCCTCACTGTTCCCCTCACTGTTCTCCTCCCTGCTCACTGTTCCCCTTACTGTTCCCCTCCCTGCTCACTGTTCACCTCAATGTTCCCCTCACTGTTCCCCTCACTGTTCCCTCACTGTTGACCTCACTGTTCCCTTCACTGTTCCCCTCACTGTTCCCTTCACTGTTCTCCCCACTGTTCCCCTCCCTGCTCACTGATCCCCTCACTGTTCCCCTCACTGTTCCCCTCCCTGCTCACTGATCCCCTCACTGTTCCCCTCACTGTTCCCCTCCCTGCTCACTG
This sequence comes from Oncorhynchus mykiss, assembly GCF_057628025.1. NCBI lineage: Eukaryota > Metazoa > Chordata > Actinopteri > Salmoniformes > Salmonidae > Oncorhynchus > Oncorhynchus mykiss. Next base: position 4,345,876 of record NC_143051.1, on the reverse strand, counting down.
TTCCCCTCACTGTTCCCCTCTCTGCTCACTGTTCCCCTCACTGTTCCCCTCACTGTTCCCCTCACTGTTCCCAACACTGTTTCCTTCACTGCTCACTGTTCCACTCACTGTTCCCCTCACTGCTCACTGTTCCCCTCACTGTTCCCCTCACTGCTCACTGTTCCCCTCACTGTTCCCCTCCCTGATCAATGATCCCCTTACTGTTCCCTTCCCTGCTCACTGTTCCCCTCACTGTTCTCGTCTCTGCTCACTGTTCCCCTCACTGTTCCCTACACTGTTCCCTACACTGTTCCCCTCACTGTTCCCCTCACTGTTCCCTACACTGTTCCCCTCACTGTTCCCCTCACTGTTCCCCACACTGTTCCCCTCACTGTTCCCTACACTGTTCCCCTCACTGTTCCCCTCACTGTTCCCCTCACTGTTCCCTACACTGTTCCCCTCACTGTTCCCCTCACTGTTCCCCTCACTGTTCTCTACACTGTTCCCTACACTGTTCCCCTCACTGTTCCCCTCACTGTTCCCTACACTGTTCCCCTCACTGTTCCCCTCACTGTTCCCTACACTGTTCCCCTCACTGTTTCCCTCACTGTTCCCCTCACTGTTCCATACACTGTTTCCTTCACTGCTCACTGTTCCCCTCACTGTTCCCCTCACTGCTCACTGTTCCCCTCACTGTTCCCCTCACTGCTCACTGTTCCCCTCACTGTTCCCCTCCCTGCTCACTGATCCCCTTACTGTTCCCATCACTGCTCACTGTTCCCCTCACTGTTCCCCTCTCTGCTCACTGTTCCCCTCACTGTTCCCCTTACTGTTCTCCTCCCTGCTCACTGTTCCCCTTACTGTTCCCCTCCCTGCTCACTGTTCCCCTCACTGTTCCCCGACCGGCTCACTGATCCCCTTACCGTTCCCTTCCCTGCTCACTGTTCCCCTCACTGTTCCCCTCACTGCTCACTGTTCCCCTCACTGTTCCCGTCTCTGCTCACTGTTCCCCTCAATGTTCCCCTCACTGTTCTCCTCAGTGTTCTCCTCACTCCTCACTGTTTCCCTCACTGTTCCCCTCCCTGCTCACTGTTCTCCTCACTGTTCTCCTCACTGTTCCCCTCAGTGTTCTCCTCACTGCTCACTGTTCCCCACACTGTTCTCCTCACTGTTCTCCTCACTGCTCACTGCTCCCCTCACTGTTCTCCTCACTGCTCACTGTTCTCCTCACTGTTCCCCTCCCTCCTCACTGTTCTCCTCACTGCTCACTGTTCCCTTCACTGTTCTCCTCACTGCTCACTGTTCTCCTCACTGCTCACTGTTCCCCTCACTGTTCTCCTCACTGTTCCCCTCACTGTTCACCTCACTGCTCACTGTTCCCCTCAATGTTCTCCTCACTGCTCACTGTTCCCCTCACTGCTCACTGTTCCCCTCACTGCTCACTGTTCCCCTCACTGTTCCCCTCACTGCTCACTGTTCCCCTCACTGTTCCCCTCCCTGCTCACTGATCCCCTTACTGTTCCCCTCACTGTTCCCCTCACTGTTCCCCTTACTGTTCTCCTCCCTGCTCACTGTTCCCCTTACTGTTCCCCTCCCTGCTCACTGTTCCCCTCACTGTTCCCCTACCGGCTCACTGATCCCCTTACCGTTCCCTTCCCTGCTCACTGTTCCCCTCACTGTTCCCCTCACTGCTCACTGTTCCCCTCACTGTTCCCGTCTCTGCTCACTGTTCCCCTCACTGTTCTCCTCAGTGTTCTCCTCACTCCTCACTGTTCCCCTCACTGTTCCCCTCCCTGCTCACTGTTCTCCTCACTGTTCTCCTCACTGTTCCCCTCAGTGTTCTCCTCACTGCTCACTGTTCCCCACACTGTTCTCCTCACTGTTCTCCTCACTGCTCACTGTTCCCCTCACTGTTCTCCTCACTGCTCACTGTTCTCCTCACTGTTCCCCTCCCTCCTCACTGTTCTCCTCACTGCTCACTGTTCCCTTCACTGTTCTCCTCACTGCTCACTGTTCTCCTCACTGCTCACTGTTCCCCTCACTGTTCTCCTCACTGTTCCACCCACTGTTCACCTCACTGCTCACTGTTCCCCTCAGTGTTCTCCTCACTGCTCACTGTTCCCCTCATTGCTCACTGTTCCCCTCACTGCTCACTGTTATCCTCACTGTTATCCTCACTGTTCCCCTCACTGTTCCCCCCACTGTTCCCTTCACTGTTCTCCTCACTGCTCACTGTTCTCCTCACTGCTCACTGTTCCCCTCACTGTTCTCCTCACTGTTCCCCTCACTGTTCACCTCACTGCTCAATGTTCCCCTCAGTGTTCTCCTCACTGCTCACTGTTCCCCTCACTGCTCACTGTTATCCTCACTGTTCCCCTCACTGTTCCCTACACTGTTCCCCTCACTCTTCCCCTCACTGTTCCCTACACTGTTCCCCTCACTGTTCCCCTCACTGTTCCCTACACTGTTTCCTTCACTGCTCACTGTTCCCCTCACTGTTCCCCTCACTGCTCACTGTTCCCCTCACTGTTCCCCTCACTGCTCACTGTTCCCCTCACTGTTCCCCTCCCTGCTCACTGATCCCCTTACTGTTCAAATCACTGCTCAATGTTCCCCACACTGTTCCCCTCTCTGCTCACTGTTCCCCTCACTGTTCCCCTTACTGTTCTCCTCCCTGCTCACTGTTCCCCTTACTGTTCCCCTCCCTGCTCACTGTTCCCCTCACTGTTCCCCTACCTGCTCACTGATCCCCTTACTGTTCCCTTCCCTGCTCACTGTTCCCCTCACTGTTCTCCTCACTGCTCACTGTTCCCCTCACTGTTCCCGTCTCTGCTCACTGTTCCCCTCACTGTTCCCCTCACTGTTCTCCTCAGTGTTCTCCTCACTCCTCACTGTTCCCCTCACTGTTCCCCTCCCTGCTCACTGTTCTCCAAACTGTTCTCCTCACTGTTCCCCTCAGTGTTCTCCTCACTGCTCACTGTTCCCCTCACTGTTCTCCTCACTGTTCTCCTCACTGCTCACTGTTCCCCTCACTGTTCTCCTCACTGCTCACTGTTCTCCTCACTGTTCCCCTCCCTCCTCACTGTTCTCCTCACTGCTCACTGTTCCCTTCACTGTTCTCCTCACTGCTCACTGTTCTCCTCACTGCTCACTGTTCCCCTCAGTGTTCTCCTCACTGCTCACTGTTCCCCTCACTGCTCACTGTTCCCCTCACTGCTCACTGTTATCCTCACTGTTATCCTCACTGTTCCCCTCACTGTTCCCCCCACTGTTCCCCTCAATGTTCTCCGCACTGTTCTCTTCACTGTTCTCCTCACTGTTCCCCTCACTGCTCACTGTTCCCCTCAGTGTTCCCCTCACTGCTCACTTTTCCACTCACTGCTCACTGTTCCCCTCACTGTTCCCTACACTGTTTCCTTCACTGTTCCCCTCAATGCTCACTGTTCCCTTCAGTGTTCCCCTCACTGCTCACTTTTCCACGCACTGCTCACTGTTCCCCTCACTGTTCCCCTCACTGTTCCCCTCACTGTTCCCCTCACTGTTCCCCTCCCTGCTCACTGATCCCCTTACTGTTCCCCTCCCTGCTCACTGTTCCCCTCACTGTTCTCCTCACTGCTCACTGTTCCCCTCACTGTTCCCGTCTCTGCTCACTGTTCCCCTCACTGTTCCCCTCACTGTTCTCCTCAGTGTTCTCCTCACTCCTCACTGTTCCCCTCACTGTTCCCCTCCCTGCTCACTGTTCTCCTCACTGTTCTCCTCACTGTTCCCCTCAGTGTTCTCCTCACTGCTCACTGTTCCCCTCACTGTTCTCCTCACTGTTCTCCTCACTGCTCACTGTTCCCCTCACTGTTCTCCTCACTGCTCACTGTTCTCCTCACTGTTCCCCTCCCTCCTCACTGTTCTCCTCACTGCTCACTGTTCCCTTCACTGTTCTCCTCACTGCTCACTGTTCTCCTCACAGCTCACTGTTCCCCTCACTGTTCTCCTCACTGTTCCCCTCACTGTTCTCCTCACTGCTCACTGTTCCCCTCACTGCTCACTGTTCCCCTCACTGCTCACTGTTATCCTCACTGTTCCCCTCACTGTTCCCCTCACTGTTCTCCTCACTGTTCCCCTCACTGTTCCCCCCACTGTTCCCCTCACTGTTCTCCTCACTGTTCTCTTCACTGTTCTCCTCACTGTTCCCCTCACTGCTCACTGTTCCCCTCAGTGTTCCCCTCACTGCTCACTTTTCCACTCACTGCTCACTGTTCCCCTCAGTGTTCCCCTCACTGCTCACTTTTCCACTCACTGCTCACTGTTCCCCTCACTGTTCCCCTCACTGTTCCCCTCACTGTTCCCCTCACTGCTCACTGTTCCCCTCAGTGTTCCCCTCACTGCTCACTGTTCCCCTCAGTGTTCCCCTCACTGCTCACTTTTCCACTCACTGCTCACTGTTCCCTACACTGTTTCCTTCACTGCTCACTGTTCCCCTCAGGATGGGCAGACTTCCCTGGTGCTGCTCTCTCTTTCTATTGTCGGGACGGAAGGGGTGTCTGTGTCTCTGTCCTACCTTTCATCCTTCCTTCCACTCTCTATATCTTTGTGTCTCCTCAACATCTTCCCCTCTCTCTCTCTCTCTCTCTCTCTCTACCCTCTCTCTCTCTTTCTCTTCTCTCTCTCTCTCTCTCTCTTCTCTCTCTCTCTCTACTCTCCTCACTATCCTTCTCACCTCCCTCCCTCCTCTCCCACTCCATATTTTCCCTCTCTCCCTGTACAGCAGATTGAGATGTGTTCATCAGGCAGGTGTTCTGTTCCATGTGACACTTGTCATGTGCCAGGTGGCAAGGCAGAGGGTCACAGGGGGCATAGGGACGGGCACAGATGGCAGCACAGGTGTGGTGATAACACAACATCAAGCACAGCCGTTTCCCCTGTCTAAACACACTCTGCTGTGTGTCCATCACAAGGTAATGTCACACACACACACACACACACACACTTTTGTCCCCAAAATAACAGTTTCAGAGACAGTTAAAGCAATCTATTCAACACAGTGAAGGTCAAGTGGAACACAGTGAAGGTCAAGTGGAAAAATATTCAGAAGGTTTATGGATATTAGAGCACCAGGACATGTCTTGTTCAGAAGGTTGACAGACAGTTGGCCACCAGGACATGTCTTCTTCAGAAGGTTTACAGACAGTTGGCCACCAGGACATGTCTTCTTCAGAAGGTTGACAGACAGTGGGCCACCAGGACATGTCTTCTTCAGAAGGTTGACAGACAGTTGGCCACCAGGACATGTCTTCTTCAGAACGTTGACAGACAGTTGGCCACCAGGAAATGTAATTTACTGTTCTTCAACGGGAGTAAAAGAGAAAAAAACAATTGCCAAAAAATTTATAAAACACTTGATTTCTTGAAAAATCCAACTCCTCCTAATGCTAAGTTAGCCTTTAGTTGTACCTATTCTGTTGAATTCCCTCTGGAATTAACGGTTTAAATCTCAATCCGAAATCATACCCTATCCCCAACCTAGTGCACTACTTTTGACCAGAGCGCTATGGGCCCATGTGAAAAGTAGTGCACTAAATATGGAATATGTAGCAGTTTTGGACACAGACTTCTTGTCCTTTGGTTAACCTTTTCCAAGATTTACCCAGTTCTGTTGATGACAGGCCTGTGTACCAGAACTGAGGGAAGCATAGCAGAAACAGGGATACACGTACAATGGGAGAGATAGGCCTCTATCTCTCTATCGTTCTCCCTCCCTCCATTTCTCTATCTCTCTCCTTCACTCCATCTCTCTCCTTCCCTCCATCCCTCTCTCCCTCCTTTCACATTAAGTTGATTTCTGAGTTATGCTAATAGGCTGCTTAGCTGAATAATTAATTTGTGGGTGCATTAAGAGTGGCCACAGCTCTCCAGTATCAATCACTGATGTCAGAATATACTGTTTCCTTCATTTTAAAACCACACTGCCATACGTACAGCCATACAACTGTACCACCATACCACCATACCACTGTACAGCCATACCACCGTACAGCCATACCACCGTACAGCCATACCACCATACCACCATACAGCCATACCACCATACAGCCATACCACCGTACAGCCATACCACCATACCACCATACAGCCATACCACCATACAGCCATACCACCATACCACCATACAGCCATACCACCGTGCAGCCATACCACCGTGCAGCCATACCACCGTACTGCCACCATACAGACATACCACCGTACAGCCATACCACTGTAAAGCCATACCACCATACAGCCATACAACTGTACAGCCATACCGCCGTACTGCCACCATACAGACATACCACCATACAGCCATACCACCATACCACCGTACAGCCATACCACCATACCACCATACAGCCATACCACCATACAGCCATACCACCATACCACCATACAGCCATACCACCATACAGCCATACCACCATACAGCCATACCACCATACCACCATACAGCCATACCACCATACCACCATACAGCCATACCACCATACAGCCATACCACCATACCACCATACAGCCATACCACCATACCACCGTACAGCCATACCACCATACCACCCTACAACCATACCACCATACAGCCATACCACCGTACCTCCATACCACCATACCACCATACTACCATACCACCATACAGCCATACAGCCATACCACCATACCACCATACAGCCATACAGCCATACCACCATACCACCATACCACCCTACAACCATACCACCATACAGCCATACCACCATACCACCATACAGCCATACCACCATACAGCCATACCACCATACCACCGTACAGCCATACCACCATACCACCCTACAACCATACCACCATACAGCCATACCACCGTACCTCCATACCACCATACCACCATACTACCATACCACCATACAGCCATACCACCATACCACCATACAGCCATACCACCATACCACCATACAGCCATACCACCATACCACCATACCACCATACCACCATACCACCATACCACCGTACCACCGTACCTCCATACCACCATACCACCATACCACCATACAGCCATACCACCATACCACCATACCACCATACAGCCATACCACCATACCACCATACAGCCATACCACCATACCACCATACAGCCATACCACCATACCACCATACCACCAAAGTAGAGGCTATATACAGTAGCGAGGCTATAAAAGTAGAGAGGCTATATACAGTAGAGAGGCTATATACAGTAGGGGCTACATACAGTAGAGAGGCTATATACAGTATAGAGGCTGTATACAGTAGCGAGGCTATATACAGTAGAGAGGCTATATAATGTAGAGAGGCCATATACAGTAGAGAGGCTATATACAGTAGAGAGGCTACATACAGTAGAGAGGCTATAAAAGTAGAGAGGCTATATAAAGTAGAGAGGCCATATACAGTAGAGAGGCTATATACAGTAGAGAGGCTATGTACAGTAGAGAGGCTATGTACAGTAGAGAGGCTATATACAGTAGAGAGTCTATATACAGTAGGGGCTACATACAGTAGAGAGGCTATATACAGTAGAGTAGCTGTATACAGACACCTGTTAGTCAGGCTGATTGAGGTAGTATGTACATGTAGATATGGTTAAAGTGACTATGCATATAAGATAAACACCCTGGCACACACAGAGAGTCCAGCATTAACAGGTACAGCATTACCCTGGCACACACAGAAAAACATTATGAACAGTCTCAGGCATTGCACAAAGTGAAGAGAGAGAGACAGAGATACCAGAACTAACTAGAGAGGGATACCAGAACTAACTGTCCAATCTTCTGAAAGTTGTACCCACACGAGAAGTTTGATGTTCAGAGAGTCTGTTTGAGAGGATAAATCAATGATTTTAAAGCTGTCAAACTGACACAGCAAATGCTTCTGTTTCCTCTGTCTCCTTGTGTCTGAAGTGATGTTCCGTAACAGAGAGACTAGATATTTGTTCCAGCTGGCACCCTATTCCCTATATATAGTGCACAACTTTAGACCAGAGCCCTATGGCACCCTATTCCCTATATAGTGCACAACTTTAGACCAGAGCCCTATGGTACCCTATTCCCTATATATTGTGCACTACTTTAGACCAGAGCCCTATGGCACCCTATTCCCTGTATAGTGCACTACTTTAGACCAGGACCCTATGGAACCCTATTCCCTATATAGTGCACCCTACTTTTGACCACAGCCATATAGAGCCTGATAGTGCACTATATAGCAACAACAAAAAAGGTGTCATCTGAGCCACAGACACATTGTGCTGTCTTCCTTCATTCAGCCTTATTTCTCCTGTCAACACGGCCTTTTCAAAGTCATGGCTCCTCTCCCAAGTTCCCACACACTTTGGAACGGAACACTATATTCTTACAACTGAGTTCTAGATTCTTTCACTGTGTTCTATTCCAAGATGTCCGTCACAACACAGCCTTGATCCACATATTACTGGAGAAATCAGGATGTCAGTTTAAAACACAGCCTTGATCCACATATTACTGGAGAAATCAGGATGTCAGTTTAAAACACAGCCTTGAACCACATATTACTGGAGAAATCAGGATGTCAGTTTAAAACACAGCCTTGAACCACATATTACTGGAGAAATCAGGATGTCAGTTTAAAACACAGCCTTGAACCACATATTACTGGAGAAGTCAGGATGTCAGTTTAAAACACAGCCTTGAACCACATATTACTGGAGAAGTCAGGATGTCAGTATAAAACACAGCCTTGAACCACATATTACTGGAGAAATCAGGATGTCAGTTTAAAACACAGCCTTGAACCACATATTACTGGAGAAATCAGGATGTCAGTTTAAAACACAGCCTTGAACCACATATTACTGGAGAAATCAGGATGTCAGTTTAAAACACAGCCTTGAACCACATATTACTGGAGAAATCAGGATGTCAGTTTAAAACACAGCCTTGAACCACATATTACTGGAGAAGACAAAATCTCTATCAGGCAGGTATGTAAGAAAATAAAAAGAGTTTAGGAAAATTATATCACCATTCTAAAATAATTATTTTTTTGTCTTAAATTAAATTGAATTTAAATGTAGTTAATGTCAACATCATCTGTGACGTAAAAAAAACAACAGGAATAATTAGCTGTGAAGCTTGTTAGATTGATTAGTTAGCTGATTGATCTTCATTCTACATTACACAAGAAGACGTAGCAATAGTTAATGATGGGCCCTGTTCATTACCGTGACTCCTGTACGGCTCATCACACCCACTCGTATGTGCGTACCAAACAGCGCCCTACTTCTTATATAGTCCACTTATTTTGGTTAAAGGAAAAAATACATAAGAGTAGGTTGCCGGTTGGGACACACCTTAGACAAAGTCAACACAAAGCCATTTTCTTTGAAACACAAAGCCCTCCGTTTAAACATGGAAATGAAGCCACATAGAAACCAGGACCCTTTTCAAGGAGACGTACTCTTGCTAGGGACGTACCTGGCACAACATGGACTTTTGTGATGTGTCCAAATATGGTTCATAATTAGTTTATGTCCGTAAAGACGACGGCTCCTTTTCTGAACTAAAGTAACACATAGATACCTAAATACATTTTCTTAAGAATTGTCTGAGTTTAACTCAATTTATTTAGACAGTCACCATGGTCCTTTACAAATGATGCTAAAACATGAGAATGCACTCAATCCAAGTGGGTCTACAGATAAACAAACACTCAAATTAACATTACTTTTAAAGTACTGTATTTTTTTTTAAAAGGTTAAATGAGCTTCATTTCCAAAACAAAGCAAGTTATAATGTCCCTTTGTTCAAGACAGAGCCTATTTTTTTTCATCTGTACCTTAACAAACTTAAACTGTATCCCTACCTACCTGAGCTGTATCCCTACCTTAACAACCTGAGCTGTATCCCTACCTACCTGAGCTGTATCCCTACCTTAACAACCTGACCTGTATCCCTTACCTTAACAACCTGAGCTGTATCCCTACCTTAACAACCTGAGCTGTATCCCTACCTTAACAACCAGAACTGTATCCCTACCTTAACAACCAGAACTGTATCCCTACCTTAACAACCTGAGCTGTATCCCTACCTTAACAACCTGACCTGTATCCCTACCTTAACAACCTGACCTGTATCCCTACCTTAACAACCTGAGCTGTATCCCTACCTTAACAACGTGAGCTGTATCCCTACCTTAACAACCTGACCTGTATCCCTACCTACCTGAGCTGTATCCCTTACCTTAACAACCTGACCTGTATCCCTACCTTAACAACCTGAGCTGTATCCCTACCTTAACAACGTGAGCTGTATCCCTACCTTAACAACCTGACCTGTATCCCTACCTACCTGAGCTGTATCCCTTACCTTAACAACCTGACCTGTATCCCTACCTTAACAACCTTACCTGTATCCCTACCAACCTGAGCTGTATCCCTACCTTAACAACCTTACCTGTATCCCTACCTACCTGAGCTGTATCCCTTACCTTAACAACCTGACCTGTATCCCTACCTTAACAACCAGAACTGTATCCCTACCTTAACAACCTGACCTGTATCCCTTGGTAGTTGAATTCATAAAGGGTAAGCAGATATGAGTGTCTGCTGAATGACATCAATATGAATTATAATTCAAAAACAGGTAAAATTTCCACCACCACCATTAGATCAAATACAAGTTTTCTATGATCCGTTCGGATGGAAGATTGTAAGCAAAGGGGTGACAGTGGCAATCCCATTTCCTCTATAATTAAGCCAATCACAAGGAAATTACTATTCTTCACACTCATTTAGTGTTAATTATATGATCCCAAGAAACCTTAACACTATTATTGTACTTCCCAAACGACACCCTATTCCCCTATATAATGGCCCAATTGGCCCTGGTCAAAGGCAGTGCACTATGAAGAGGAATTAGGGTACCATTTGGTATGCAAACTACTTGATGTCACGTTTTTATTTAATTATTTATTTATTTCTCCTTTATTTAACCAGGTAGGCTAGTTGAGAACAAGTTCTCATTTACAATTGCGACCTGGCCAAGATAAAGCAAAGCAGTGCGACACGTACAACAACACAGAGTTACACATGGAGTAAAACAAACATACAGTCAATAATACAGTAGAAAAATAAGTCTATATACAATGTGTGTAAATGAGGTGAGCTGAGAAACTGACGGCTTGATAAAGAGAGAGGAAAACAATATACGTTTATGAAAAACATTTTGATCAGTTAAACACTCGGCAGTTATTGAAAAGTATCCCTTCTGTATAGCTCTCCTTTTAAACGAATCATACAAATGTTCTTTCACTCTGTTAACTAGAGAAACTAGCTATTGTACAGGAGATCTGAGAGAACATGTCATCCTGTGATTCCAGCATACAACACCTCTGAGAAAGAAAGAGGATTGAGAGAGGGAGAGAGAGAGAGTCAGAGAGACAGAGAGAGTTTGAGTTTTTATAAAACCTTTATTTTTTACTCAAATGTTAACATAAAATAATGACACACTGCCTTTTCAGAAATAAAACAACAAATGTAATTCCTAAACAAAAATAAATACATAACATATACATTCAACTTATTTCAGCAGCAAAAAATAATTTCCCCTCCTCTACAAAACAAAGCGCTCCTTCGTAGGCCCACTTCTCCTCAAATAATAGGAGATCTTTTACAGCTGAAAATAACTCAAAATCTACTTTTATTCTTGCTTTCACTAAACCTTTAAAAACACATCTTACATCCTGCCCATATCCCGTTTCTATCTTATGTTTCCTACTCAGAAAAATTGACATCTTAGCTTGTCCCAAAACAAAATTTAACATTTGACATTTTCTTTTCTGTTGTTTACTATAATGAAACCCCAAAATAAAAACAGTGTTATTGAAAAACTCCCCTACAGCTTTAAACAAAGATTCCAGCATTTCCAATAGAGGTTTTATCCTCTCACACTCCATAAAACAGTGAAAAATTGTTTCTCTTATATTACAAAAAGGACATCCATCTCTAACATCTGAGTTAATAACAGATACAAAAGCATTAACTGCAATGATGCCATGTAAAACCCTCCATTGCATATCACCAGTACCCTTTTGTAACGGTGGTTTGTACAGTGCTCTCCATGCTGGCTTTACCTTGTCATCAATGCCCAATTTTACCCTCCATGGAGTATCTTTTCTATTTTTCAATTTATCTTTATTCAACACCTTGACACACCCTCTATACAATTCCTTCCCATTCACCTCATCCAAACCCACCTCCTCCAACCCTCTCAAATCCAGCAATAACGCCTTTCTTTCTGACTCTGGGATATTTGGTGTAATCCCTAGTTTTGGAAATGAGACGTCTTCATCTTGCACAATCTTCTTGTGGCTACTAAGCATACCCCATTCTTCCGCTGACAGAGCCTTCCTACAGCTCCCCAGCATTTGTCCGACAATCCTTTCCGACCTCATCCCCAAATGTTCTGCCATCCGTCTTCTATCCATTAAGGCGGGCCCAGCCATGGCCATTAACTGTCTTAAGGTGATGATTTTCCCCTTCACCAGAATCTTGGAGAAATGTGGAACAGCTGCAGTTGTACAGTCCAGTCTTGCCCCATACACCAGAGGTTCCTCCAACAGCCAATGCACTGACTCCGCTGAAGTTCTTCTGGACACCTTCATTACGCTCCACACTCTGAGAAGGCCTCTGTAAAACGGAGGTACTCCCTCCCTAGAAATCTGGCTACTATCAACCAGAAATAAAGCCTTCTTTAAACCTAATCCTCCAACCCGCTGTAATATAAGACCTGCCACCCCTCTCCACACCACATTTTCCGGTCCATAAAGCAACCTTTGAATAAACTGAAACCGAAAAGCAGCAGCCCTACTAGCAAGATGTACAAGACCTTGTCCCCCCTCCTCTTTTGACAAATACAAAACACTTTGTGGAACCCAGTGATATTTATCCCAAAAGAAATCCACAATAATTGCCTGTATCTTAGCCAGAAGGCCAGATGGTGGTTCTAAAACTGACAACCGATGCCACAGTGCAGATGCAATCACATTGTTAACTATAATAGTACGCCCCCTATATGACATACGAGATAGTAACCAACGCCATCTCCTCATCCTCCCTTCCACCATTTCAACCACCCCACTCCAATTTTTTTCCATAGTCCCCTCATCTCCTAGGTACACTCCAAGATACTTAAAACCTCCCTTACACCATTCTAGCCCCCCTGGCAAAGCCATGATCCCCCCAGACCATTCTCCAATCTGTAAAGCACAACTCTTTTCCCAATTTACCTTTGCAGAGGATATTCCCCTAAAACGATCAACCATTAGACTCAAACTATCCACCTCCGCTTGATTTTTCACTAGCACAACTACATCATCAGCATAGGCTGAAAGACGAATAGGAGGAATGTCCTCTGAAAGGCACACCCCTGCAATACGACTTCTAATGCTATTTAGTAGTGGCTCTATAGCAATAGCATATAACATCCCTGACATAGAACATCCCTGCCTAATACCTCTACACACTTTAAAAGGAGCACTCAAACCACCGTTAACTTTCAATACACTTTCAATGTCACCATATATCACCTTTATCATGGCAATAAAACCAGAGCTGAACCCAAACGCCTCAAACGTTTGCCATAAATATTGATGTTCAACTCGGTCAAATGCCTTTTCCTGATCAATTGAAATTAGACCAGCATCCAACCCAATAGCCCTAGAGACGTCCAAAAAATCACGAATCAGAGAAATGTTATCCCCTATCTGCCTGCCAGGAACACAGTAGGACTGATCCATATGTATGATTTGCCCCATCACCTCCCTCAGCCTGTTGGACAAAGCCTTTGACAATATTTTATAATCAGTACACAATAAAGCCACCGGCCTCCAGTTCTTCACCTCCCTCAGGTCACCCTTTTTAGGCAGTAGGGTGAGGACAGCCCTTCTGCAGCTTATTGGTAGTAACCCTCCGGTTAAACTATCATTAGCTACTTCTAACCAATCCTCTCCCAACATAGCCCAAAAAGACTTAAAAAAGTCAACGGGAAGCCCATCAATGCCTGGTGCCCTTCCATTTTCCATGCCTTTTAATGCAGTGTATAAATCCTGCAAAGACAATGGTTGCTCAAGCTCAACCTGAGCTTCTGCAGGCACCTTTGGGAGCCCATCAAAGAACTGCTGTGTCACTGTTTTGTCCTCTTTGTACTTTGTACACTTGTAGAGCTCAGCATAGAACTCTACTGCCCTCTTTCTAATTTCAATAGGGCTAGTGAGCTCTTGTCCAACAGCTGATTTGAGACAATGAATAATTTTTCTTTGTCCATTCTTTTTCTCTAAACCAAAGAAAAATTTGGATGAGGCATCCATTTCAGATATGCCCTGAAATTTACTTCTCACCAGTGCCCCCTGTGCTCTGATACCCAGCAGATCTGCCAATGCAGCTTTTCTCCTCTTGAGGGCCTGAGTATGGCCTCGATCTCCTGTGGTCTCAACCAACGTCATGAGTTCCACTATTTCAATCTCTAGGGCTTTCATTGATCTGGTGATATCCTTGGTGACATTCCTCGTGTATTGATTACAAAATTGTTGAATCTGGATTTTCCCTATATCCCACCATTGTTGAAGGGATACAAAACTGGCCTTTTGAGACCTCCACCTCTCCCAAAAAAAACTGAAACAATTCCTGAAGTGAGCATCACTCAATAAAGTTATATTAAAATGCCAGTATGCGCTTTTAGGTTTTACATCGTTAATGAACACCACCTCTGTTATTAAACAATGATCAGAAAATCCCACTGGAGTTATCACACTTGATTTACAGACCTGAGATTGATGCTCAAAAACATAAAACCTATCTAACCTGGCCATAGAGATGATGTTCTCTCTCACATGCGCCCAGGTGTACTGCCTTGTTCCTCCATGTTGACTCCGCCAAATATCACACAGTTCATTTGTTACAATAAGGCGTTTTAAAAACGTCCTTGAGGCTATATGAGGTTCTTGGTGATTTCTATCTAAATCACTAACTGTGCAGTTAAAATCCCCAGCAATAAACAAATAATCTTCTTTGTTACATTTCTCAATGGTATTTGATAATGTCTCTAAAAAACATACCCTCTCAACTGTCACCACTGGGGCATATACATTTATCAGACACATATTGATGTTTTCATACCTTGCTCTAACTTTTAATAACCTCCCCTCAACTACCTCTTCAACCTCATATGACAAAGGCAAAAACCCTTTTGAGAACAAGATAACCACACCCCCACTTTTTGAGTTTTTATGACTACACACCACTGTCCCCCCCCACTCCTGTTGCCACATAACTTCATTTTCCAAATTACTATGCGTTTCTTGTAGAAAAATTATGTCTCTTCCCTTTCCCCTCATTAACTCATACACCATGGCTCTTTTTTTAACATCTCTTGCCCCATTTACGTTTAAAGAAGAGATCTTAAAACTGCTCATGGATAAGAAAAAAATACAGAGGAAGATACAGCCACCACATCTCTTTACAGAGTTAAAACTGCAACTGAACTCTTTCATTTTCTTTAGAATTTGCATCACTTATTACTCTCGTGACCACTTTCTTGAGTCTAGCAATTTCAGGGCTTTTCAAACCTCCCCCTGTAATTTTTGACATCAGAAACTTTGCTGATTCAATAAACAATTCACGTTCAGGGAAAAAATCAGTTACATTGTAATCCTGCATATATTTCTTCCCTTTTGTCAACTTCAGAAATTGACGTATCTTCTCGATCCCATACCTCCCTTCCACCCCATCTATCTCACTATATTGTTGTGACGCGTCAGATGACTCACTCTCGCTATCCTCCCCAGAAGAAAACCCCATCTCTACAACCTGTTCATCTTCACCTGATTTATCCATCTCTACCTTTCTCTTAGAATTAGACCCTTCACCACCCCTTAAATTCTTCCTTTTACTCCTCGGTATTTTGAAAACATCCGCTTCTTTTTCCGTTATTTCAATCTCCTCTTGACCTCCAATTTCATTTTCCAGCACCACCTCAGCGACGGCAGTCGCAATCTCACCTAGTGTTTCCCCTCCCTCTTTGTTCTGATCTACCACAATTGCCCCCGTATCCACAATGCCTTCCTCTCCTACTTTTCCAACCACATCTGCCCACCTTCTCTCTTCCCCTACACCTGTAGTATTTTCATCCCTTCGCTGTGGTACGTTAGTTGCACCCGCACTAAAGCTACTACCAGGCTCAGCGCGTTCATTCTCGGGACAATTACGCACCAAATGCCCCTCTCTTCCACATCCAAAACATTTCATTGATTCAGTAGATGCATAAAAGACATAATCAAATCCATCAATCTTAAAACTAAACGCTAAATTCAGTTCATCTCCTTCCTTTTTTAAAATCATATGCACTTGTCTCCTATGAGACACGACATGTTTCAACAACGGAGATTTGCATCCAAAAATAACCTTCTTTATTGTAGATACGATTTGACCATGGCGAGATAACTCTCGCTCTAACACTTCATCTCTAACAAATGGTGGCACGTTAGAAAGCATAACTTTCTTTGCAGGATTCATAAGCGGAAATACCGGCGTCTGTGTCTCCCGCAACACAACACCCCTCTCAACTATCTTATTCACCTTTTCAATTGAATCTAAGAATATCACTACAGCGCTATTCATCCTTGAGGCTGATTTAATGCTATCATACCCAATGATAGCACCCACAGCCAAGCTACATTCTTCCACTGAACACCCAGCCGCAGCAGGAATTTTTACTCCATGCCTCCGACTAAGTTTTTCAAACTCTACACTTCCGCGAGTGGCCATTACAACCAGCCCCACCCGCTGGTTGTGCCCTCGCGAAAAACCAACCTCAAAGATCCCACCACCCCTATACGTGCTTAGTGATAGTTAAACAATATACCCTTAAAACAACTAAACTAATCAATATATATATATGTACATACCAAAACCCAATAGAGTGAAAAGAAATTTCATTCGTTCTCACAATCACTCCTGCTTGACGACTCACTCCCAGCATGCACTCCGAGAGAGAGAGAGAGAGGGAGAGAGAGAGAGAGAGAGAGGGAGAGAGAGAGAGAGGGAGAGAGAGAGAGAGAGGGAGAGAGAGAGAGAGAGAGAGAGAGAAAGGGAGGGAAACAGACCTTCTCAGCTGTTTTAATGAAGTCATCTAAGAAGGGTTTATAACATTCTGCTTGTTGAGAGTGAACACTGCACAGTTGGATCGTAACTTGTCATGAAGCAGACAGCTTGTTCTCCTGTGCTAATTTTCTCTCTGTGTGTCTTTTTTGTCTCTCCCCTCATTTCTCTGTTTCCCCACAAACATCTCTATCGACAGGGGAATGTGAGAGAAAGAGACAGACACATGGTTTTGCTGCGCCCAGAGCATCAATAATTGCCTTGCACATTCAAAAGAAATGTTAAAAGAAATTAGATGAAAAATCACTCCAATAACCATATTGTTAAGTTTGTGAGGAGTCTACAGGGTGCGTCTATAGGACTTCATTTGCCAGACTTCACACAGTTGGCGTAAGTAAAACGTAATTTCACATAACTGTGAGCATTAATAGTATGCCTAGCATAGGTTGGAATGTGCATGTCACAGGAGTAGGTTCTGTTGTCATGGACAACAGGTATGTCATGGACAACACAGTCCTCGCCATCCAACATAGAACAGCCTAGCAGTAATTAAGAGCTTTGGTCAAGTAACTGAAAGGTCGCTGGTTCGAATCCTGAGCTGGCAAGGTGGAAGAATTCCAACCAACAACTGCTCTCCAGGCACAGATGAGTAGGATATCGATAAGGCCCCATCTCTGTGATCTATTTTTTAATTTTTTAATTTTACCTTTATTTATCTATCTCTCTCCCTACGTGTACTTCTCTCTATCTCTCTATCTCCCTGTCTCTGTGATCTGTCTCTCTATCTCCCCATCTCTGTGATCTGTCTCTCTCTCTATGTGTTCTTCTCTCTGTCTCTCTATCTCTGTTATCTGTCTCTCTTCACTTCATGTACTTGTTTCTGTCTCTGTGATCTGTCTCTCTATCTCCCTGTCTCTGTGATCTGTCTCTCTCTCTACGTGTTCTTCTCTCTGTCTCTCTACCTCCCCATCTCTGTGATCTGTCTCTCTCTCTCTCTACGTGTTCTTCTCTCTGTCTCTCTATCTCTGTTATCTGTCTCTCTTCACTTCATGTACTTATTTATGTCTCTGTGATCTGTCTCTCTATCTCCCTGTCTCTGTGATCTGTCTCTCTCACTTCATGTACTTGTTTCTGTCTCTTGTCTTCCTTTTCACAAATTTGCCTTTGTCTCTCTTTGTCTCATTTTCCTTTGTCTTTCCCACCTCTCTTTTCGACCCCTCCCTTCTTCTCTCATTTCTATCCTCTTTTTCCTCCTACCTATCTCTCCTTCTCCCTGTCTCCCTGCCTCTCTGTTTCTCTGTCTCCCTGTCTCTGTGTTTCTCCTTCTCCCTCTCTCCCTGTCTCTCTGTCTCCCTGTCTCTGTGTTTCTCCTTCTCTCTCTCTCCCTGTCTCCCTGCCTCCCTGTCTCTGGGTTTCTCTGTCTCCCTCTCTCCCTGTCTCCCTCTCTCCCTGTCTCCCTGCCTCCCTGTCTCTCCTTCTCCCTGTCTCCCTCTCTCCCTGTCTCCCTGCCTCCCTGTCTCTGTGTTTCTCTGTCTCCCTCTCCCCTTGACTCCCTGCCTCCCTGTCTCTCTGTCTCTCTGTGTACCTGTCTCCCAGTCTCCCAGTCTCTCTGTCTCTCTGTGTACATGTCTCCCTGTCTCCCAGTCTTCCTGTCTCTTCTCGTCTCAGTATTGATTCCATCGAGCGCGGCAGGCCGATGGCAGGGAATTGTTTGCCATGAGATAATTGTCCCATCATTGGCACCGTGATGAGTGCTTTTACCAATTATTTATTTATTAACGACTGTGAGGAGCAGGAGGTGACAGAGAGAGGGGGAAAGACGAAGATGAAGATTGAATGAGGGAACAGAAGGGATGGAGAGAGATGGTCATTCAGAAAGAGCGAGAGAAAGAGAGAGAACATGATAGAAAAGAGAGAAAGAAAATAGGGAGAGAGAGAGGGAAATGGAGAGAGGGAGAGAGAGAGAGAGAGATGGAGAGAGAGAGAGAGAGATGGAGAGAGGGAGAGAGAGAGAGAGATGGAGAGAGGGACAGAGAGAGCGAGAGAGATGGAGAGAGGGAGAGAGGGAGAGAGAAAGGGAGATGAGAGAGAGGGAGAGAGAAAGAGAGAGAGAAAGAGAGAGAGAGAGAGAGAGAGAGAGAGAGAGAGTGAGAGATGAAGAGAGAGGGAGATGAGAGAGAGATTGTTTAAACAAATATAAAATGAGACATGTAGATTCTATGGATGGCATTTTGGATGAAAGAGTTGGGTTCAGAACACATATGTACAGAAATGTGTTTTTGTTTGTGCTGTAACATGAGATTCCAACTCCTCCAGTTGGAGGACTCCTCCAACTCCTCCAGGTTTCCTCTGCCAACAGTTTCATCACAAAACTAATGGGAGATATCCTCTCACCAGCTAAATCTGTGTCATGACAGGACTGTTCGAGTGTTGACAGAAATAAAGCTTTCATTGTAAACATTTAAACAAAACCTGGTTTAAACAATAATGGAAATGATTATCAAGATAATATCTGAATTAAATGCCTGAGCACTTTTTCTAACACGCTTCTCCATCTCAATTAAGTCATTTTCTACAGATAGTAAACAGAGGATGTGAGATGGAGAATAAAAACAACAACAACACAGAAACCAAAACTCAACACCAAGTAAACTCTCCATCTCACCTAAATGAACATGAACTTTCTCTCCATTCTCTGTTAAATCATTTGCCTCTCTCACCAATTGCTTGTTATTGTTATGGTTGTTGCTAAATGTAGCAAACATTAGCGCTAAGGTGTGAATGCTGAAAGTGCCAAACGCGTTGCCTTCAAGCAGTTAGCTGAAGCTGTTTTTTTTTTTTTTACTCTCTCCACAACAAAATGTCCAAATGCTCTTTTTGGTTTTTCCAGCTAGCGCCCACCGCCGTCAAACACTAGCTTTTACTGTCAAACCCAATCTGTTTTCACCTCAAATGCCATCGCAGAGGGGATAGGTGTTTACCCCGAATTACACATTTACCTCATCATCACAAGGGGTGGTTTGGTATCTAGAGCATACTAACAGAGGCTCAACCCACTCGCACTGCTCTGCACTCAACCATGCTAACATTGGTTAAGTAAAATAAAACCAATTTAAGGGTTTCTGCATGAATCACAGGGTTCATAGTAGGGAAGTCAAACGTTCAGGCTGCTGCACCGACACTACGGAGGCTGTAGTCTAGTCAAACGTCCTGCTGCACCGACACTAAGGAGCCTGTAGTCTAGTCAAACGTCCTGCTGCACCGACACTAAGGAGGCTGTAGTCTAGTCAAACGTCCTGCTGCACCGTCACTACGGAGGCTGTAGTCTAGTCAAATGTCCTGCTGCACCGTCACTACGGAGGCTGTAGTCTAGTCAAATGTCCTGCTGCACCGACACTACGGAGGCTGTAGTCTAGTCAAATGTCCTGCTGCACCGTCACTACGGAGGCTGTAGTCTAGTCAAATGTCCTGCTGCACCGACACTACGGAGGCTGTAGTCTAGTCAAATGTCCTGCTGCACCGTCACTACGGAGGCTGTAGTCTAGTCAAATGTCCTGCTGCACCGTCACTACGGAGGCTGTAGTCTAGTCAAACGTCCTGCTGCACCGTCACTACGGAGGCTGTAGTCTAGTCAAATGTCCTGCTGCACAGTCACTACGGAGGCTGTAGTCTAGTCAAACGTTCAGGCTGCTGCACCGTCACTACGGAGGCTGTAGTCTAGTCAAATGTCCTGCTGCACAGTCACTACGGAGGCTGTAGTCTAGTCAAATGTCCTGCTGCACAGTCACTACGGAGCCTGTAGTCTAGTCAAACGTCCTGCTGCACCGACACTAAGGAGGCTGTAGTCTAGTCAAACGTCCTGCTGCACCGTCACTACGGAGGCTGTAGTCTAGTCAAATGTCCTGCTGCACCGTCACTACGGAGGCTGTAGTCTAGTCAAATGTCCTGCTGCACCGACACTACGGAGGCTGTAGTCTAGTCAAATGTCCTGCTGCACCGTCACTACGGAGGCTGTAGTCTAGTCAAATGTCCTGCTGCACCGACACTACGGAGGCTGTAGTCTAGTCAAATGTCCTGCTGCACCGTCACTACGGAGGCTGTAGTCTAGTCAAACGTCCTGCTGCACCGTCACTACGGAGGCTGTAGTCTAGTCAAATGTCCTGCTGCACAGTCACTACGGAGGCTGTAGTCTAGTCAAACGTTCAGGCTGCTGCACCGTCACTACGGAGGCTGTAGTCTAGTCAAATGTCCTGCTGCACAGTCACTACGGAGGCTGTAGTCTAGTCAAATGTCCTGCTGCACAGTCACTACGGAGGCTGTAGTCTAGTCTAACGTCCTGCTGCACAGTCACTACGGAGGCTGTAGTCTAGTCGTACGTCCTGCTGCACAGTCACTACGGAGGCTGTGGTCTAGTCAAATGTCCTGCTGCACCGTCACTACGGAGGCTGTAGTCTAGTCAAACGTTCTGCTGCACAGTCACTACGGAGGCTGTAGTCTAGTCAAACGTCCTGCTGCACCGTCACTACGGAGGCTGTAGTCTAGTCAAACGTTCTGCTGCACAGTCACTACGGAGGCTGTAGTCTAGTCAAATGTCCTGCTGCACCGTCACTACGGAGGCTGTAGTCTAGTCAAACGTTCTGCTGCACAGTCACTACGGAGGCTGTAGTCTAGTCTAACGTCCTGCTGCACAGTCACTACGGAGGCTGTAGTCTAGTCGTACGTCCTGCTGCACAGTCACTACGGAGGCTGTAGTCTAGTCAAATGTCCTGCTGCACCGTCACTACGGAGGCTGTAGTCTAGTCAAACGTTCTGCTGCACAGTCACTACGGAGGCTGTAGTCTAGTCAAACGTCCTGCTGCACCGTCACTACGGAGGCTGTAGTCTAGTCAAACGTCCTGCTGCACCGTCACTACGGAGGCTGTAGTCTAGTCAAATGTCCTGCTGCACAGTCACTACGGAGGCTGTAGTCTAGTCAAACGTCCTGCTGCACAGTCACTACGGAGGCTGTAGTCTAGTCAAACGTCCTGCTGCACAGTCACTACGGAGGCTGTAGTCTAGTCAAACGTCCTGCTGCACCGTCACTACGGAGGCTGTAGTCTAGTCAAACGTCCTGCTGCACCGTCACTACGGAGGCTGTAGTCTAGTCAAATGTCCTGCTGCACAGTCACTACGGAGGCTGTAGTCTAGTCAAACGTCCTGCTGCACCGTCACTACGGAGGCTGTAGTCTAGTCAAATGTCCTGCTGCACAGTCACTACGGAGGCTGTAGTCTAGTCAAACGCCCTGCTGCACCGTCACTACGGAGGCTGTAGTCTAGTCGTACGTCCTGCTGCACAGTCACTACGGAGGCTGTAGTCTAGTCAAACGTCCTGCTGCACCGTCACTACGGAGGCTGTAGTCTAGTCAAATGTCCTGCTGCACCGTCACTACGGAGGCTGTAGTCTAGTCAAACGTCCTGCTGCACAGTCACTACGGAGGCTGTAGTCTAGTCAAACGTCCTGCTGCACCGTCACTACGGAGGCTGTAGTCTAGTCAAATGTCCTGCTGCACAGTCACTACGGAGGCTGTAGTCTAGTCAAATGTCCTGCTGCACAGTCACTACGGAGGCTGTAGTCTAGTCAAACGTCCTGTTTCACAGTCACTACGGAGGCTGTAGTCTAGTCAAACGTCCTGTTGCACCGTCACTACGGAGGCTGTAGTCTAGTCAAACGTCCTGCTGCACCGTCACTACAGAGGCTGTAGTCTAGTCAAATGTCCTGCTGCACAGTCACTACGGAGGCTGTAGTCTAGTCAAACGTCCTGCTGCACCGTCACTACGGAGGCTGTAGTCTAGTCAAATGTCCTGCTGCACAGTCACTACGGAGGCTGTAGTATAGTCAAACGTCCTGCTGCACCGTCACTACGGAGGCTGTAGTCTAGTCAAATGTCCTGCTGCACAGTCACTACGGAGGCTGTAGTCTAGTCAAACGTCCTGCTGCACAGTCACTACGGAGGCTGTAGTCTAGTCAAACGTCCTGCTGCACAGTCACTACGGAGGCTGTAGTCTAGTCAAACGTCCTGCTGCACCGTCACTACGGAGGCTGTAGTCTAGTCGTACGTCCTGCTGCACAGTCACTACGAGGCTGTAGTCTAGTCAAACGTCCTGCTGCACCGTCACTACGGAGGCTGTAGTCTAGTCAAATGTCCTGCTGCACCGTCACTACGGAGGCTGTAGTCTAGTCAAACGTCCTGCTGCACAGTCACTACGGAGGCTGTAGTCTAGTCAAACGTCCTGCTGCACCGTCACTACGGAGGCTGTAGTCTAGTCAAATGTCCTGCTGCACAGTCACTACGGAGGCTGTAGTCTAGTCAAATGTCCTGCTGCACCGTCACTACGGAGGCTGTAGTCTAGTCAAACGTCCTGTTTCACCGTCACTACGGAGGCTGTAGTCTAGTCAAACGTCCTGTTGCACCGTCACTACGGAGGCTGTAGTCTAGTCAAACGTCCTGCTGCACCGTCACTACGGAGGCTGTAGTCTAGTCAAATGTCCTGCTGCACAGTCACTACGGAGGCTGTAGTCTAGTCAAACGTCCTGCTGCACCGTCACTACGGAGGCTGTAGTCTAGTCAAATGTCCTGCTGCACCGTCACTACGGAGGCTGTAGTCTAGTCAAACGTCCTGCTGCACAGTCACTACGGAGGCTGTAGTCTAGTCAAACGTCCTGCTGCACCGTCACTACGGAGGCTGTAGTCTAGTCAAATGTCCTGCTGCACAGTCACTACGGAGGCTGTAGTCTAGTCAAATGTCCTGCTGCACAGTCACTACGGAGGCTGTAGTCTAGTCAAACGTCCTGTTTCACAGTCACTACGGAGGCTGTAGTCTAGTCAAACGTCCTGTTGCACCGTCACTACGGAGGCTGTAGTCTAGTCAAACGTCCTGCTGCACCGTCACTACGGAGGCTGTAGTCTAGTCAAATGTCCTGCTGCACCGTCACTACGGAGGCTGTAGTCTAGTCAAACGTCCTGCTGCACAGTCACTACGGAGGCTGTAGTCTAGTCAAACGTCCTGCTGCACCGTCACTACGGAGGCTGTAGTCTAGTCAAATGTCCTGCTGCACAGTCACTACGGAGGCTGTAGTCTAGTCAAATGTCCTGCTGCACCGTCACTACGGAGGCTGTAGTCTAGTCAAACGTCCTGTTTCACCGTCACTACGGAGGCTGTAGTCTAGTCAAACGTCCTGTTGCACCGTCACTACGGAGGCTGTAGTCTAGTCAAACGTCCTGCTGCACCGTCACTACGGAGGCTGTAGTCTAGTCAAATGTCCTGCTGCACAGTCACTACGGAGGCTGTAGTCTAGTCAAACGTCCTGCTGCACCGTCACTACGGAGGCTGTAGTCTAGTCAAACGTCCTGCTGCACTAGGTCATCTATAAGTCTTTGCTACGTAAAGCCTCGCCTTATCTCAGCTACCTGTTAGACCCAACGACCTCATCCCCATACAGTTATTCATTTTTTTGCTCTTTTTCACCCCAGTATCTCTAGTAGCACATTATCATCTCCTCATCTATCACTCCAGTGTTAATGCTAAATTGTAATTATTTCACCTCTATGGCCTCTTTATTGCCTTACCTCCCTACTCTTCTACATTTGCACACACTCTACATATATTTGTCTACTGTATTATTGACTATGTTTGTTTATCCCATCTGTAACTCTGTGTTGTTGTTTTTGTCGCACTGCTTTGCTTTATCTTGGCCAGGTCACAGTTGGAAATGAGAACTTGTTCTCAACTGGCCTCCCTGGTTAAATAAAGGGTTAGAGTTATATATATAAATACCTGGTTAAATAAAGGGTTAGGGTTATATATATAAATACCTGGTTAAATAAAGGGTTATATATATAAATACCTGGTTAAATAAAGGGTTATATATATATATATACCTGGTTAAATAAAGGGTTATATATATAAATACCTGGTTAAATAAAGGGTTATATATATAAATACCTGGTTAAATAAAGGGTTATATATATAAATACCTGGTTAAATAAAGGGTTAGGGTTATATATATAAATACCTGGTTAAATAAAGGGTTATATATATAAATACCTGGTTAAATAAAGGGTTAGGGTTATATATATAAATACCTGGTTAAATAAAGGGTTATATATATATAAATACCTGGTTAAATAAAGGGTTAGGGTTATATATATAAATACCTGGTTAAATAAAGGGTTAGGGTTATATATATAAATACCTGGTTAAATAAAGAGTTATAAATATAAATACCTGGTTAAATAAAGGGTTATATATATAAATACCTGGTTAAATAAAGGGTTATATATATAAATACCTGGTTAAATAAAGGGTTAGGGTTATATATATAAATACCTGGTTAAATAAAGGGTTAGGGTTATATATATAAATACCTGGTTAAATAAAGGGTTATATATATAAATACCTGGTTAAATAAAGGGTTATATAGATAAATACCTAGTTAAATAAAGGGTTAGGGTTATATATATAAATACCTGGTTAAATAAAGGGTTATATATATACAGTGCCTTGCGAAAGTATTCGGCCCCCTTGAACTTTGCGACCTTTTGCCACATTTCAGGCTTCAAACCTAAAGATATAAAACTGTATTTTTTTGTGAAGAATCAACAACAGGTGGGACACAATCATGAAGTGGAACGACATTTATTGGATATTTCAAACTTTTTTAACAAATCAAAAACTGAAAAATTGGGCGTGCAAAATTATTCAGCCCCATTAAGTTAATACTTTGTAGCGCCACCTTTTGCTGCGATTACAGCTGTAAGTCGCTTGGGGTATGTCTCTATCAGTTTTGCACATCAAGAGACTGAAATTTTTTCCCATTCCTCCTTGCAAAACAGCTCGAGCTCAGTGAGGTTGGATGGAGAGCATTCGTGAACAGCAGTTTTCAGTTCTTTCCACAGATTCTCGATTGGATTCAGGTCTGGACTTTGACTTGGACATTCTAACACCTGGATATGTTTATTTTTGAACCATTCCATTGTAGATTTTGCTTTATGTTTTGGATCATTGTCTTGTTGGAAGACAAATCTCCGTCCCAGTCTCAGGTCTTTTGCAGACTGCATCAGGTTTTCTTCCAGAATGGTCCTGTATTTGGCTCCATCCATCTTCCCATCAATTTTAACCATCTTTCCTGTTCTGCTGAAGAAAAGCAGGCCAAACCATGATGCTGCCACCACCATGTTTGACAGTGGGGATGGTGTGTTCAGCTGTGTTGCTTTTACGCCAAACATGTTTTGCATTGTTGCCAAAAAGTTCAATTTTGGTTTCATCTGACCAGAGCACCTTCTTCCACATGTTTGGTGTGTCTCCCAGGTGGCTTGTGGCAAACTTTAAACAACACTTTTTATGGATATCTTTAAGAAATGGCTTTCTTCTTGCCACTCTTCCATAAGGGCCAGATTTGTGAAATATACGACTGATTGTTGTCCTATGGACAGAGTCTCCCACCTCAGCTGTAGATCTCTGCAGTTCATCCAGAGTGGTCATGGGCCTCTTGGCTGCATCTCTGATCAGTCTTCTCCTTGTATGAGCTGAAAGTTTAGAGGGACGGCCAGGTCTTGGTAGATTTGCAGTGGTCTGATACTCCTTCCATTTCAATATTATCGCTTGCACAGTGCTCCTTGGGATGTTTAAAGCTTGGGAAATCTTTTTGTCTCCAAATCCGGCTTTAAACTTCTTCACAACAGTATCGGACCTGCCTGGTGTGTTCCTTGTTCTTCATGATGCTCTCTGCGCTTTTCACGGACCTCTGAGACTATCACAGTGCAGGTGCATTTATACGGAGACTTGATTACACACAGGTGGATTGTATTTATCATCATTAGTCATTTAGGTCAACATTGGATCATTCAGAGATCCTCACTGAACTTCTGGAGAGAGTTTGCTGCACTGAAAGTAAAGGGGCTGAATAATTTTGCACGCCCAATTTTTCAGTTTTTGATTTGTTAAAAAAGTTTGAAATATCCAATAAATGTCGTTCCACTTCATGATTGTGTGCCACTTGTTGTTGATTCTTCACAAAAAAATACAGTTTTATATCTTTATGTTTGAAGCCTGAAATGTGGCAAAAGGTCGCAAAGTTCAAGGGGGCCGATTAGTTTCGCAAGGCACTGTAAATACCTGGTTAAATAAAGGTGAAATAAATAAATACAAATGTAAAATTAAACACAGCAGGGAACATTGTTCCATCTCTAAAAACTTAGAAAACATGACACACACACACACACACACACACACACACACACACACACACACACACACACACTTATACAGATCATGACAAGAGTCAGTCCGGAGTGTTTACCTATGTAGATATATGAGAAGAAACAACTCTGTAACAGACAGTGATTAAAACAAGTCATGAGTACTTGTCTCTGACACACACACACACACACACACACACACACACACACACACACACACTGACAGACACATGCTCTAAGACACACAGGATACATAGACTGTTGGTTTCCTTCAACTGTTCTGACTGGAGAGTGTTCTGACTGGAGAGTGTTCTGACAGGATTGTGTTCTGAATGGAGAGTGTTCTGACTGGAGAGTGTTCTGAATGGAGAGTGTTCTGAATGCAGAGTGTTCTGAATGCAGAGTGTTCTGATTGCAGAGTATTCTGACTGGAGAGTATTCTGACTGGAGAGTGTTCTGAATGGAGAGTGTTCTGACTGGAGAGTGTTCTGACTGGAGAGTGTTCTGAATGGAGAGTGTTCTGACTGGAGAGTGTTCTGACTGGAGAGTGTTCTGAATGGAGAGTGTTCTGACTGAAGAGTGTTCTGAATGGAGAGTGTTCTGAATGGAGAGTGTTCTGAATGCAGAGTGTTCTGAATGCAGAGTATTCTGACTGGAGAGTGTTCTGACTGGAGAGTGTTCTGAATGGAGAGTGTTCTGAATGGAGAGTGTTCTGACTGGAGAGTGTTCTGACTGGAGAGTGTTCTGACTGGAGAGTGTTCTGACTGGAGAGTGTTCTGAATGGAGAGTGTTCTGAATGGAGAGTGTTCTGAATTGAGAGTGTTCTGAATGGAGAGTGTTCTGACTGGAGAGTGTTCTGACTGGAGAGTGTTCTGAATGGAGAGTGTTCTAAATGGAGAGTGTTCTGAATGGAGAGTTTTCTGAATGGAGAGTGTTCTGAATGGAGAGTGTTCTGAATGGAGAGTGTTCTGAATGTAGAGTGTTCTGAATGGAGAGTGTTCTGAATGCTGAGTGTTCTGAATGCAGAGTGTTCTGAATGGAGAGTCTTCTGAATGGAGAGTGTTCTGAATGGAGAGTGTTCTGACTGGAGAGTGTTCTGAATGGAGAGTGTTCTGAATGGAGAGTGTTCTGAATGGAGAGTGTTCTGATTGGATAGTGTCCTGACTGGAGAGTGTCCTGAATGGAGGGTGTTCTGAATGGTCGGTGTTCTGAAGAAATGAATGTACAGACAATGAGTCATGTGGATCCATTAGTTTCGAACATATACTGTAGGTCAGGATTCAATCAGATCACTCAATGTCGGCTATGAGCCATTTAAACGTAAATACAGAGTGAGACGAAAAAAAATGCGTTGTTGACCCTTGAGGGGAGTCTATGTCTTTTTGAAGAAGTAGGTGTTTACAGTATCAAAACAGTATAGAGATATTAATGAACGGAGGGAAATTACAGGAAGTATACTGCAGTACAGGTTTGGTTGAATTGTTCCCTGACATCTGGAAATGGAACGACAGCCCGAACTAAAAGGAAAACCTGCACACACTGTACTTCACTCTATGTCGTGGTCAAAAGTGTGGATGCGTTCTGTGTACTTATAAAATCACTCTGCCGGCCAAAATATCCAGTATCAGAGACAAGGTGGGATCTAGTACTATCTAGAAGAAAAAGAAACGCACACCTATCTGGTACTATGGCATAAAGGCATATAAAATACCTACGGTGTCATAGACAGGGACAAAACACACTGCTCTGTCAAAAACAGGAATTCCTCCACCTCACTCTCTTTCTCTTTCTCTCACACACAGGATTGGTAATTTTATAGACACTGGACTAATGGTTCTGGGAAACAGAGACACTGGACTAATGGTTCTGGGAAACAGAGACACTGGACTAATGGTTCTGGGAAACAGAGCCACTGGACTAATGGTTCTGGGAAACAGAGACACTGGACTAATAGTTCTGGGAAACAGAGACAATAGACTTCATCTAGATATCTAGAAATAACAAAATCCTTCTAGTCACAGCCCTGCATCTAGACATCTAGAATTAACTCACCCACGCACATTCACACACACACACACAAACACTGTTCACAACTGATGTCCCTTGTCACCATGAAACCAAGGGACGTCTTGAGATGAACAATGGACCATCATCAGATTGTAATTATCCAACTACTGCTGTCCTGGAGGAGATGACAACAGATATACAGTAGGAACCTTTATCTACGTAGGTAAAGACACCGGATGCTGAAGTATGTAATGATCTGCAAGTGTGTGCGCGTGCGTGTGTGTGTGTGTGTGTGTGTGTGTGTGTGTGTGACATATTGCGAGAGTACTTTCCCTTGATAGCTGGTCATGTTAGGAGCCTGGTCCACGGTTATGAGGCCTGTTAGATGGTCATGTTAGGAGCCTGGTCCACGGTGAATAAGGCCTGTTAGATGGTCAAGTTAGGAGCCTGGTCCACGGTTATAAGGCCTGTTAGATGGTCATGTTAGGAGCCTGGTCCACGGTTATAAGGCCTGTTAGATGGTCATGTTAGGAGCCTGGTCCATTGTTAATAAGGCCTGTTAGATGGTCATGTTAGGAGCCTGGTCCATTGTTAATAAGGCCTGTTAGATGGTCATGTTAGGAGCCTGGTCCATTGTTAATAAGGCCTGTTAGATGGTCATGTTAGGAGCCTGGGCACTTCACGTCTTAATTGAATGCGTTGTACACTCATGTTCCCCGTCCCCTTCCTTTGTGTCTCTCTCTCTCTCTCTCTCTCTCTCTCTCTCTCTCTCTCTCTCTCTCTCTCTCTCTCTCTCGCGCTCTCTCTCGCGCTCTCTCTCTCTCTGAGACAGGTCACTGATGGATAATGAGTAGAGATGAGCCTCTTTCACCAAACTGAGTGGATTTTTGCTTACGCTAATTTTATGAGGCCTTAGGGGCCACACGCACACAGTGAGTGAAGGGGACATATTGGTAAAGGCTCAAGTGGAATTAGAGAACTACTCATATGCACAAGCACTCACACTGGTACACATCATTTAGAAAGAAAGATAGTAGGAAGAAAGGAGAGGGGAAAGGAGAGAGAGGAGGAGGAGAGGGGCAAGGAGAGTGAGGAGAAGAGTGGAAAGAAGAGAGAGAGGAGAAGAGGGGAAAGCAGAGAGAGGAGGAGGAGAGGGGCAAGGAGAGTGAGGAGAAGAGTGGAAAGGAGAGAGAGAGGAGGAGAGGGGAAAGGAGAGAGAGAGGAGGAGGAGGAGAGGGGAAATGGAGAGAGAGGAGGAGGAGAAAGGAGAGAGAGAGGATGAGGAGAGGTGAAAGGAGTGAGAGAGGAGGAGAGTGGAACGGAGAGAGAGAGGAGTAGAGGGGAAAGGAGAGAGAGAGGAGGAGAGGGGAAAGGAGAGAGAGAGAGAAGGAGGAGTGGTGAAAAGTAGAGAGAGGAGGAGGAGAGGGGAAAGGAGAGAGAGAGGAGGAGGAGAGGGGAAAGGAGAGAGAGAGAGGAGTAGAAGAGGTGACGGACAGACAAGAGCGATAGACTGACAGACGGAGAGACTGACAGACAGACAGATGGAGAGATAGGGTATATTGTTATATATTGTTACACCATATAACTACAGTGGGGCAAAAAATTATTTAGTCAGCCACCAATTGTGCAAGTTCTCCCACTTAAAAAGATGAGAAAGGCCTGTAATTTTCATCATAGGTACACTTCAACTATGACAGACAAAAGGAGAAAAAAAATCCTGAAAATCACATTGTAGGATTTTTAATTAATTAATTTGCAAATTATGGTGGAAAATAAGTATTTGGTCACCTACAAACAAGCAGTAGTGTTATATAGATGGATATAGTTATATAGTGTTATTTAGTTATTTATATATATATATAGTGTTATATAGTTATATAGTGTTAATTAGATAGTTATATAGTGTTATTTAGTTATTTATATATATATATAGTGTTATATAGTTATATAGTGTTAATTAGATAGTTATATAGTGTTATATAGACAGATAGTTATATAGTTTATTTAGATTGATAGATTTAGATATATATAGTTATATAGTGTTATATATATATACATATATATACAGTGCCTTGCGAAAGTATTTGGCCCCCTTGAACTTTGCGACCTTTTGCCACATTTCAGGCTTCAAACATAAAGATATAAAACTGTATTTTTTTGTGACGAATCAACAACAAGTGGGACACAATCATGAAGTGGAACGACATTTATTGGATATTTCAAACTTTTTTAACAAATCAAAAACTGACAAATTGGGCGTGCAAAATTATTCAGCCCCCTTAAGTTAATACTTTGTAGCGCCACCTTTTGCTGCGATTACAGCTGTAAGTCGCTTGGGGTATGTCTCTATCAGTTTTGCACATCGAGAGACTGACATTTTTTCCCATTCCTCCTTGCAAAACAGCTCGAGCTCAGTGAGGTTGGATGGAGAGCATTTGTGAACAGCAGTTTTCAGTTCTTTCCACAGATTCTCGATTGGATTCAGGTCTGGACTTTGACTTGGCCATTCTAACACCTGGATATGTTTATTTTTGAACCATTCCATTGTAGATTTTGCTTTATGTTTTGGATCATTGTCTTGTTGGAAGACAAATCTCCGTCCCAGTCTCAGGTCTTTTGACTCCATCAGGTTTCTTCCAGAATGGTCCTGTATTTGGCACCATCCATCTTCCCATCAATTTTAACCATCTTCCCGGTCCCTGCTGAAGACAAGCAGGCCCAAACCATGATGCTGCCACCACCATGTTTGACAGTGGGGATGGTGTGTTCAGCTGTGTTGCTTTTACGCCAAACATAACGTTTTGCATTGTTGCCAAAAAGTTCAATTTTGGTTTAATCTGACCAGAGCACCTTCTTCCACATGTTTGGTGTCTCCCAGGTGGCTTGTGGCAAACTTTAAACTACACTTTTTATGGATATCTTTAAGAAATGGCTTTCTTCTTGCCACTCTTCCATAAAGGCCAGATTTGTGCAATATACGACTGATTGTTGTCCTATGGACAGAGTCTCCCACCTCAGCTGTAGATCTCTGCAGTTCATCCAGAGTGATCATGGGCCTCTTGGCTGCATCTCTGATCAGTCTTCTCCTTGTATGAGCTGAAAGTTTGGAGGGACGGCCAGGTCTTGGTAGATTTGCAGTGGTCTGATACTCCTTCCATTTCAATATTATCGCTTGCACAGTGCTCCTTGGGATGTTTAAAGCTTGGGAGATCTTTTTGTATCCAAATCCGGCTTTAAACTTCTTCACAACAGTATCTCGGACCTACCTGGTGTGTTCCTTGTTCTTCATGATGCTCTCTGCGCTTTTGATGGACCTCTGAGACTATCACAGTGCAGGTGCATTTATACGGAGACTTGATTACACACAGGTGGATTGTATTTATCATCATTAGTCATTTAGGGCAACATTGGATCATTCAGAGATCCTCACTGAACTTCTGGAGAGAGTTTGCTGCACTGAAAGTAAA
This sequence comes from Oncorhynchus mykiss, assembly GCF_057628025.1. Classification (NCBI taxonomy): domain Eukaryota; kingdom Metazoa; phylum Chordata; class Actinopteri; order Salmoniformes; family Salmonidae; genus Oncorhynchus; species Oncorhynchus mykiss. Next base: position 4,313,021 of record NC_143051.1, on the reverse strand, counting down.
GGGGCTGAATAATTTTTTCACGCCCAATTCTTCAGTTTTTGATTTGTTAAAAAAGTTTGAAATATCCAATAAATGTCGTTCCACTTCATGATTGTGTCCCACTTGTTGTTGATTCTTCACAAAAAAATACAGTTTTATATCTTTATGTTTGAAGCCTGAAATGTGACAAAAGGTCGCAAAGTTCAAGGGGGCCGAATACTTTCGCAAGGCACTGTATATATATATATATATAGTGTTATTTAGATAGATATATATATAGTGTTATATATATATATATAGTGTTATATATATATATATATATAGTGTTATTTAGATAGATATATATATAGTTATATGGTGTTATATATATATATATATATAGACATAGTTATATAGTGATATTTAGATAGATATATATATATAGACATAGTTATATAGTGATATTTAGATAGATATATATATATAGACATAGTTATATAGTGATATTTAGATAGATATATATATATAGACATAGTTATATAGTGTTATTTAGATAGATATATATATAGTTATATAGTGTTATATATATATATATATATAGACATAGTTATATAGTGATATTTAGATAGATATAGTTATATAGTGTTATATATATAGATATATATAGTGTTATATAGTGTTACATAAATATATAGTGTTATAAATATAGATATAGATATATAGTGTTATACAGATAGATACAGTTATCTAGTGTTACATAGATAGATATAGATATGTAGTGTTATATTGATAGGTATAGTTATATAGTGATATATATATAGACATAGATATGTAGTGTTATATAGATAGGTATAGTTATATAGTGTTATATATATAGATAAAGATATATAGTGTTATATAGATAGGTATAGTTATATAGTGTTATATATATAGATAAAGATATATAGTGTTATATATATAGACATAGATATGTAGTGTTATATAGATAGGTATAGTTATATAGTGTTATATATATAGATAAAGATATATAGTGTTATATAGATAGATATATAGTGTTATATAGATAGATATAGATATAGTTCTATATTGTTATATAGACAGATATAGATATAGTTCTATATTGTTATATAGACAGATATAGATATAGTTATAGATATAGATATAGTTATATAGTGTTATATAGACAGATATAGATATAGTTATATAGTGTTATATATAGATATATAGTGTTATATATATATATATATATGTGTTATATATATGGAAATGCAGTGTTATATAGATATATATAGTTATATAGTGTTATTTAGATAGATATAGATATAGTTATATAGTGCTTTGTAGATAGATATAGATATAGTTCTATAGTTTTATTTTAGCTATATTTAGATATAGTGCTTTGTAGATATATTTAGATATAGTTCTATAGTGTTTAATAGATATATATAAATATAATTTATATTGTTATATAGACAGATATATATATAGTTATATAGTGTTATATATATATATATATATATCGGCGGTCCAACTCATCCCAATATATATATATATATATATATATATTGGGATGAGTTGGACCGCCGAGTGAAGGAAAAGCAGCCAACAAGCATATCGCTGTACCTGAGCAAATCCATGTATGCGGCCAAGAAAATAGTGATTTGATTTATCTGACAGGGGGGTCTCCTGAAAACATCAGGGGCTTTGAGCCGTGGAGGTCAGAGGTTCAACCTCTGTACAGATCAGGTTTTCAAGCTTTTTGTTATTTCCTTTTGTCTTGCGTTTCTCCCACAGAACTCAGAATCAAACTTATTTTCACTTCTCTTCCTTTTGTTTACAATTGATTTATGCCTCCATCTCTGTAATCAAATCAGTTATAGATTTGATTCTCCCTTTAAGGGCAATTAAGTGAATAACTTTATATTAAGTTCGGGAAGCTGGCTATCTGGGCTGGCATGCTGGAGCTGTCTTGTGCCGCCCTCCAAAAAATGTAAAACTAGTTAAATAAATAGACAATTTAAAATGCCTCCTCTCCACCTCCCCATATCCCCTGTGCCAGACGACAGCAGGTGCTGAGACAACGACCAGCCAAAAAGTTCTGTTTAGCAGCATGATCGATGGGCTGTTGGACATTATGGAGAGAGTTCGGAAGAGGGAGTTTTGGAAGGGGCTCTATGAATGTTGAATGTGAATTAGTTTGTGTGTGTGTGTGTGTGTGTGTGTGTGTGTGTGTGTGTGTGTGTGTGTGTGTGTGTGTGTGTGTGTGTGTGTGTGTGTGTGTGTGTGTGCCTGTGTGTCTGTGTGTGTGTGAGATTCTGAAGGTGTCACACCCTGATCTGTTTCACCTGTCCATGGATTGTCTCCACCCCCGTCCAGGTGGTGTCGCCCAATCTTCCCCGTTATTCCTGGGTATTTCTACCTGTGCTCTCTGTTTGTCCGTTGCCAGTTCGTGTTATTTGTCAAGTCAACCAGCGCTTTGTTATCAGCTCCTGCTTTTCCCCAGGCTCTCTTTTTTTTCTCACCCTCCTGGTTTCGACCCTTGCCTGTCCTGACACTGAGCCTGACCCTGACCCTGACCCTGAGCCTGCCTGCCTGACCACTCTCACTGACCCTCACCCTGACCCTGACCCTGCCTGCAATCCAGTACCTTTGACCCACCTCTGGTTTACTGACCCCAGCCTGCCTTGACCTGTGTATTGCCTGCCCCTGTTGGCATATTAAACCATTGTCAATTTGACATGTCTGCATCTGGATCTTACCTTGAGTCCTGATAGAAAGTGTGTGAGTCTTTGTCTGTGTGTGTTGTTGTGTGAGTTTCTGAAGGTGCCTGTGTGCATGTATGTCTGTGTGTCTGTGTTTGTGTGTGTGTGTTTGTGTGTGTGTGTGTGTGTGTGTGTGTGAGTTGCCGAAGGTGTGTTTGTGTGTCTTCTTCTGATGTGTGTGTGCCACCCTGACAGGGGGTGGAGCTCGAGTCAGACTATAATGCCAAACTTTCCCCCAGCGATCAGCCCTCAATCTCCCCCATTTACATGAAGGCTTGGCCAAACATTTCCCCAGCGATCGGCCCTGTCTCTTGGCCATGAAGCCAAACTGTTTGCTGTTGCTAGGCTACACAGGTCTCTTGTTCATTGGTAGATGGCCTATTTTCCAGTGTGTATCTCTCTCACGGTGTCTGTTTGGAAATGTATGTGTTTGTGTGTTTGAGCTTTAGTGCTGTTTGTAGATTGGGGGTTAGGGTCTGTCTGTCTGTCATAGTGCTGTTTGTAGATCGGGGGTTAGGGTCTGTCTGTCATAGTGCTCTTTGTAGATCGGGGGTTAGGGTCTGTCTGTCTGTCATAGTGCTGTTTGTAGATTGGGGGTTAGGGTCTGTCTGCCATAGTGCTGTTTGTAGATCGGGGGTTAGGGTCTGTCTGTCTGTCATAGTGCTGTTTGTAGATCGGGGGTTAGGGTCTGTCTGTCATAGTGCTGTTTGTAGATCGGGGGTTAGGGTCTGTCTGTCTGTCTGTCATAGTGCTGTTTGTAGATCGGGGGTTAGGGTCTGTCTGTCATAGTGCTGTTTGTAGATCGGGAGTTAGGGTCTGTCATAGTGTTGTTTGTAGATCGGGGGTTAGGGTCTGTCACAGTGTTGTTTGTAGAATGGGGGTTAGGGTCTGTCATAGTGTTGTTTGTAGATTGGGGGTTAGGGTCTGTCATAGTGCTGTTTGTAGATCAGGGGTTAGGGTCTGTCTGTCATAGTGCTGTTTGTAGATCGGGGGTTAGGGTCTGTCATAGTGCTGTTTGTAGATCGGGGGTTAGGGTCTGTCTGTCATAGTGCTGTTTGTAGATCGGGGGTTAGCGTCTGTCTGTCATAGTGCTGTTTGTAGATCGGGGGTTAGTGTCTGTCTGTCATGGTGCTGTTTGTAGATCGGGGGTTAGCGTCTGTCTGTCATAGTGCTGTTTGTAGATCGGGAGTTAAGGTCTGTCTGTCATAGCGCTGTTTGTAGATTGTGGGTTAGGGTCTGTCTGTCATAGTGCTGTTTGTAGATCGGGGGTTAGGGTCTGTCATAGTGCTGTTTGTAGATCGGGGGTTAGGGTCTGTCTGTCATAGTGCTGTTTGTAGATCGGGGGTTAGGGTCTGTCTGTCATAGTGTTGCTTGTAGATCGGGGGTTAGCGTCTGTCTGTCATGGTGCTGTATGTAGATCGGGGGTTAGGGTCTGTCTGTCTGTCATGGTGCTGTTTGTAGATCGGGGGTTAGGGTCTGTCATAGTGCTGTTTGTAGATCGGGGGTTAGCGTCTGTCTGTCTGTCTTTCATAGTGCTGTTTGTAGATCGGGGGTTAGCGTCTGTCTGTCTGTCTTTCATAGTGCTGTTTGTAGATCGGGGGTTAGGGTCTGTCTGTCATAGTGCTGTTTGTAGATCGGGGGTTATGTTCTGTCATAGTGCTGTTTGTAGATCGGTGGTTAGGGTCTGTCTGTCATAGTGCTGTTTGTAGATCGGGGGTTAGGGTCTGTCATAGTGCTGTTTGTAGATCGGGGGTTAGGGTCTGTCTGTCATAGTGCTGTTTGTAGATCGGGGGTTAGCGTCTCTCTGTCATAGTGCTGTTTGTAGATCGGGGGTTAGGGTCTGTCTGTCTGTCATAGTGCTGTTTGTAGATCGGGGGTTAGGGTCTGTCTGTCATAGTGCTGTTTGTAGATCGGGGGTTAGAGTCTGTCTGTCTGTCTGTCATAGTGCTGTTTGTAGATCGGGGTTAGGGTCTGTCTGTCATAGTGCTGTTTGTAGATCGGGAGTTAGGGTCTGTCATAGTGTTGTTTGTAGATCGGGGGTTAGGGTCTGTCACAGTGTTGTTTGTAGACCGGGGGTTAGGGTCTGTCATAGTGTTGTTTGTAGATTGGGGGTTAGGGTCTGTCATAGTGCTGTTTGTAGATCGGGGGTTAGGGTCTGTCTGACATAGTGCTGTTTGTAGATCGAGGGTTAGGGTCTGTCATAGTGCTGTTTGTAGATCGGGGGTTAGGGTCTGTCTGTCATAGTGCTGTTTGTAGATCGGGGGTTAGCGTCTGTCTGTCATAGTGCTGTTTGTAGATCGGGGGTTAGTGTCTGTCTGTCATGGTGCTGTTTGTAGATCGGGGGTTAGCGTCTGTCTGTCATAGTGCTGTTTGTAGATCGGGAGGTAAGGTCTGTCTGTCATAGCGCTGTTTGTAGATTGTGGGTTAGGGTCTGTCTGTCATAGTGCTGTTTGTAGATCGGGGGTTAGGGTCTGTCATAGTGCTGTTTGTAGATCGGGGGTTAGGGTCTGTCTGTCATAGTGCTGTTTGTAGATCGGGGGTTAGGGTCTGTCTGTCATAGTGTTGCTTGTAGATCCAGGGTTAGCGTCTGTCTGTCATGGTGCTGTATGTAGATCGGGGGTTAGGGTCTGTCTGTCTGTCATGGTGCTGTTTGTAGATCGGGGGTTAGCGTCTGTCTGTCATAGTGCTGTTTGTAGATCGGGGGTTAGGGTCTGTCATAGTGCTGTTTGTAGATCGGGGGTTAGCGTCTGTCTGTCTGTCTTTCATAGTGCTGTTTGTAGATCATGGGTTAGGGTCTGTCTGTCATAGTGCTGTTTGTAGATCGGGGGTTAGGGTCTGTCATAGTGCTGTTTGTAGATCGGGGGTTAGGGTCTGTCTGTCATAGTGCTGTTTGTAGATCGGGGGTTAGGGTCTGTCTGTCATAGTGTTGCTTGTAGATCGGGGGTTAGCGTCTGTCTGTCATGGTGCTGTATGTAGATCGGGGGTTAGGGTCTGTCTGTCTGTCATGGTGCTGTTTGTAGATCGGGGGTTAGCGTCTGTCTGTCATAGTGCTGTTTGTAGATCGGGGGTTAGGGTCTGTCATAGTGCTGTTTGTAGATCGGGGGTTAGCGTCTGTCTGTCTGTCTTTCATAGTGCTGTTTGTAGATCAGGGGTTAGGGTCTGCCTGACATAGTGCTGTTTGTAGATCGGGGGTTATGGTCTGTCATAGTGCTGTTTGTAGATCGGGGGTTAGGGTCTGTCTGTCATAGTGCTGTTTGTAGATCGGGGGTTAGGGTCTGTCATAGTGCTGTTTGTAGATCGGGGGTTAGGGTCTGTCTGTCATAGTGCTGTTTGTAGATCGGGGGTTAGGGTCTCTCTGTCATAGTGCTGTTTGTAGATCGGGGGTTAGGGTCTGTCTGTCATAGTGCTGTTTGTAGATCGGGGGTTAGGGTCTGTCTGTCTGTCATAGTGCTGTTTGTAGATCGGGGGTTAGGGTCTGTCTGTCATAGTGCTGTTTGTAGATCGGGGGTTAGGGTCTGTCTGTCTGTCTGTCATAGTGCTGTTTGTAGATTGGGGTTAGGGTCTGTCTGTCATAGTGCTGTTTGTAGATCGGGGGTTAGGGTCTGTCATAGTGTTGTTTGTAGATCGGGGGTTAGGGTCTGTCATAGTGTTGTTTGTAGATCGGGGGTTAGGGTCTGTCACAGTGTTGTTTGTAGACCGGGGTTAGGGTCTGTCATAGTGTTGTTTGTAGATTGGGGGTTAGGGTCTGTCATAGTGCTGTTTATAGATCGGGTTTAGGGTCTGTCTGTCATAGTGCTGTTTGTAGATCGAGGGTTAGGGTCTGTCATAGTGCTGTTTGTAGATCGGGGGTTAGGGTCTGTCTGTCATAGTGCTGTTTGTAGATCGGGGGTTAGCGTCTGTCTGTCATAGTGCTGTTTGTAGATCGGGGGTTAGTGTCTGTCTGTCATGGTGCTATTTGTAGATCGGGGGTTAGCGTCTGTCTGTCATAGTGCTGTTTGTAGATCGGGAGTTAAGGTCTGTCTGTCATAGCGCTGTTTGTAGATTGTGGGTTAGGGTCTGTCTGTCATAGTGCTGTTTGTAGATTGGGGGTTAGGGTCTGTCATAGTGTTGTTTGTAGATCGGGGGTTAGGGTCTGTCACAGTGTTGTTTGTAGACCGGGGTTAGGGTCTGTCATAGTGTTGTTTGTAGATTGGGGGTTAGGGTCTGTCATAGTGCTGTTTATAGATCGGGTTTAGGGTCTGTCTGTCATAGTGCTGTTTGTAGATCGAGGGTTAGGGTCTGTCATAGTGCTGTTTGTAGATCGGGGGTTAGGGTCTGTCTGTCATAGTGCTGTTTGTAGATCGGGGGTTAGTGTCTGTCTGTCATGGTGCTGTTTGTAGATCGGGGGTTAGCGTCTGTCTGTCATAGTGCTGTTTGTAGATCGGGAGTTAAGGTCTGTCTGTCATAGCGCTGTTTGTAGATTGTGGGTTAGGGTCTGTCTGTCATAGTGCTGTTTGTAGATTGGGGGTTAGGGTCTGTCATAGTGCTGTTTGTAGATCGGGGGTTAGGGTCTGTCTGTCTTAGTGCTGTTTGTAGATCGGGGGTTAGGGTCTGTCTGTCATAGTGTTGCTTGTAGATCTGGGGTTAGCGTCTGTCTGTCATGGTGCTGTAAGTAGATCGGGGGTTAGGGTCTGTCTGTCTGTCATGGTGCTGTTTGTAGATCGGGGGTTAGCGTCTGTCTGTCATAGTGCTGTTTGTAGATCGGGGGTTAGGGTCTGTCATAGTGCTGTTTGTAGATCGTGGGTTAGCGTCTGTCTGTCTGTCTTTCATAGTGCTGTTTGTAGATCAGGGGTTAGGGTCTGTCTGTCATAGTGCTGTTTGTGGATCGGGGGTTAGGGTCTGTCATAGTGTTGTTTGTAGATCGGGGGTTAGGGTCTGTCTGTCATAGTGCTGTTTGTAGATCGGGGGTTAGGGTCTGTCTGTCATAGTGTTGCTTGTAGATCGGGGGTTAGCGTCTGTCTGTCATGGTGCTGTATGTAGATCGGGGGTTAGGGTCTGTCTGTCTGTCATGGTGCTGTTTGTAGATCGGGGGTTAGCGTCTGTCTGTCATAGTGCTGTTTGTAGATCGGGGGTTAGGGTCTGTCTGTCATAGTGCTGTTTGTAGATCGGGGGTTAGCGTCTGTCTGTCTGTCTTTCATAGTGCTGTTTGTAGATCGGGGGTTAGCGTCTGTCTGTCATAGTGCTGTTTGTAGATCGGGGGTTAGCGTCTGTCTGTCATAGTGCTGTTTGTAGATCGGGGGTTAGCGTCTGTCTGTCTGTCTTTCATAGTGCTGTTTGTAGATCAGGGGTTAGGGTCTGTCTGTCATAGTGCTGTTTGTAGATCGGGGGTTATGGTCTGTCATAGTGCTGTTTGTAGATCGGGGGTTAGGGTCTGTCTGTCATAGTGCTGTTTGTAGATCGGGGGTTAGGGTCTGTCATAGTGCTGTTTGTAGATCGGGGGTTAGGGTCTGTCTGTCATAGTGCTGTTTGTAGATCGGGGGTTAGGGTCTCTCTGTCATAGTGCTGTTTGTAGATCGGGGGTTAGAGTCTGTCTGTCTGTCATAGTGCTGTTTGTAGATCGGGGGTTAGCGTCTGTCTGTCATAGTGCTGTTTGTAGATCGGGGGTGAGCGTCTGTCTGTCTGTCTGTCATAGTGCTGTTTGTAGATCAGGGGTTAGGGTCTGTCTGTCATAGTGCTGTTTGTAGATCGGGGGTTATGGTCTGTCATAGTGCTGTTTGTAGATCGGGGGTTAGCGTCTGTCTGTCTGTCTGTCATAGTGCTGTTTGTAGATCAGGGGTTAGGGTCTGTCTGTCATAGTGCTGTTTGTAGATCGGGGGTTAGGGTCTGTCATAGTGCTGTTTGTAGATCGGGGGTTAGGGTCTGTCTGTCATAGTGCTGTTTGTAGATCGGGGGTTAGGGTCTGTCATAGTGCTGTTTGTAGATCGGGGGTTAGGGTCTGTCTGTCATAGTGCTGTTTGTAGATCGGGGGTTAGCGTCTGTCTGTCATAGTGCTATTTGTAGATCGGGGGTTAGGGTCTGTCTGTCATAGTGCTGTTTGTAGATCGGGGGTTAGCGTCTGTCTGTCATAGTGCTGTTTGTAGATCGGGGGTTAGGGTCTGTCTGTCATAGTGCTGTTTGTAGATCGGGGGTTAGCGTCTGTCTGTCCTATAAAAATCCTATACCTATATATAACACTTTTATAAACATCCCTGTGTGTTGTTTTTTTTTCATTTATTCATCCAGTTTTCATTACACACACAAAACAAAGTAGCAGTTTCAAAGACATACCATCCTCAGCCCAGCTCTGTCCGGCTATGTATTTACCTCTAAATATCTCACCCAGCTCTGTCCGGCTATGTATTTACCTCTAAATATCTCAGCCCAGCTCTGTCCAGCCATCCATTTAACTCTAAATATCTCAGCCGAGCTCTGTCCGGCAATCTATTTAACTGTCTGTCTCTCTCTCTCTTTATTATCTCTGTCTCTCTCTCTCTCTTTATTATCTATCTCTCTCTCTCTCTCTGTATTATCTATCTCTCTCTCTCTCTTTATTATCTCTGTCTCTCTTTATTATCTCTGTCTCTCTTTATTATCTCTGTCTCTCTGTCTCTTTATTATCTCTGTCTCTCTGTCTATCTTTATTATCTGTCTCTCTCTCTCTCTTTATTATCTCTCTCTCTCTCTCTCTCTTTATTATCTCTCTCTCTCTTTATTATATCAGTCTCTCTGTCTCTCTCTTTATTATCTATGTCTCTCTGTCTCTCTCTCTCTTTATTATCTCTCTCTCTCTCTTTCTTATCTCTGCCGCTTTCTTTATTATCTCTGTATCTCTGTCTCTCTCTTTATTATCTCTGTCTCTCTCTTTATTATCTCTCTGTCTCTCTCTTTATTATCTCTGTCTCTCTGTCTCTCTGTCTCTCTCTCTTTATTGTCTCTCTCTCTCTTTATTATATCAGTCTATCTGTCTCTCTCTTTATTATCTATGTCTCTCTGTCTCTCTCTCTCTTTATTATCTCTGTCTCTCTCTCTCTCTTTATTATCTCTGTCTCTCTCTTTATTATCTCTCTCTCTCTCTTTATCATCTCTCTCTCTCTTAATTATCTCTGTCTCTCTGTCTCTCTCTCTCTGTTTATTATCTCTCTGTCTCTCTGTCTGTCTCTCTCTTCATTATCTCTGTCTCTCTGTCTCTCTCTCTCTGTTTATTATCTCTCTGTCTCTCTGTCTGTCTCTCTCTTCATTATCTCTGTCTCTCTCTCTCTTTACTATCTCTGTCTCTCTGTCTCTCTCTATTATCTCTGTCTATCTGTCTCTCTCTCTCTCTTTATTATCTCTCTCTCTCCCTGTCTCTCTCTCTCTTTATTATCTCTGTCTCTCTGTCTCTATCTCTTTATTATCTCTCTCTCTCTCTCTTTATTACATCTCTCTCTCTCTCTCTGTCTCTCTTTATTATCCCTGTCTCTCTGTCTCTCTCTCTCTCTCTTTATTATCTCTTTCTCTCTTTATTATCTCTCTCTCTTTATTATCTCATTCTCTCTCTTTATTATCCCCCTCTCTCTCTCTCTCTCTCTCTCTCTCTCTCTTTATTATCTCTGTCTCTCTCTTTATTATCTCTGTCTCTCTCTATTATCTCTGTCTCTCTCTATTATCTCTGTTTCTCTCTGTCTCTCTCTCTTTATTATCTCTGTCTCTCTCTATTATCTCTGTCTCTCTCTATTATCTCTGTTTCTCTCTATCTCTTTATTATCTATGTCTCTCTGTCTCTGTCTCTCTCTCTCTTTATTATCTCTCTCTCTCTCTCTCTCTCTATTTATTATCGCTGTTTCTCTCGTTCTCTCTCTTTCTTTCTCTACTATGTCTGTCGTTCTCTCTCTCTCTCTCTCTCAACTAGTCGTTGTGTATTGTCTTTCTCTCTTTCACTTGGTTTTTTTATCATTCACTTGTTTGTTCTCCCTTTGTTTATACTCTTCTCTCTCCCTGTCTGAAATGAAACAGATTCCTGAGGGATTCGCACAATGCTTCTCCGCTCGACAGGTTAGTCACCTGACTCTCCATCCAATGGGAATCTTTCATATTGATTTCTTGACTTTCTTGGAGTTGTGTTAGTTTGTATGTGTGTGTAATCTCAGTTAATCCAGAACTAAAGTTTTGCACAAGTAGTTAGATGCTCAATTAAATTCTGTGTCCATACTGTGTTCAGAGAACAGAAGCATGAAAGAAGAGCTTCTCTCTGCAAGATACGGACACGTCTATAGGCCAAATCTCCCCTCCCCTTCTCTCTGCAAGATACACGTCTATAGGCCAAATCTCCCCTCCCCTTCTCTCTGCAAGATACACGTCTATAGGCCAAATCTCCCCTCCCCTTCTCTCTGCAAGATACACGTCTATAGGCCAAATCTCCCCTCCCCTTCTCTCTGCAAGATACGGACACGTCTATAGGCCAAATCTCCCCTCCCCTTCTCTCTGCAAGATACGGACACGTCTATAGGCCAAATCTCCCCTCCCCTTCTCTCTGCAAGATACACGTCTATAGGCCAAATCTACCCTCCCCTTCTCTCTGCAAGATACGGACACGTCTATAGGCCAAATCTACCCTCCCCTTTCCAAAAATCAAAAGATGCTAACTCCTGCATAATCATAAATGGTTCATATAGCTTGTGACGAAAAACCCAAACACCAGAAATAATGCTGTCTTTTTCTCATCATCACTCATGCGTTGCAACTCATCCCATTGCACCATGACAGATCTATGGCACCATAGTCTGGCCACAATAGATTAGTGTGTGTGTGTGTGTGTGTGTGTGTGTGCGTGTCTGTGTGTGTGTGTGTGTGCGTGTGTGTGTGTGTGTGTGTGTGTGTGTGTGTGTCTGATTTTAATCTCTCCCACGCCGTTGGCATCACAGCCTTCCCCCTGATTCCCTTATCTTATTCTAGAACCTTATCTTATTCTAGACCATTATCTTATTCTAGTCCCTTATCTTGTTCTAGACCCTTATCTTATTCTAGACCCTTATCTTATTCTAGACCCGTATCTTATTCTAGACCCTTATTTTATCTTAAACCCTTATCTTATTCTTGACCCTTATTTTATCTTAGACCCCTATCTTATTCTAGACCCTTATCTTACTTTAGAACCTTATCCTATTCTAGTCCCTTATCTTATTCTAGACCCTTATCTTAAACCCTTATCTTATTCTAGACCCTTATTTTATCTTAGATCCCTATCTTATTCTAGTCCCTTATCTTATTCTAGTCCCTTATCTTATCTTCTACAAATGACTGTATGGTTACAAAAACATTATTGTTCGGTGTAACTATCGTGGAATCCTCGGTTTATTTCTCCTTCCCAGAGCTCCAACGCATTTGGCTGGAGAACCATCTTGGTTTACCAAAACTACTCTGTCTGATGTTGGTGAAGTGAGCCACGTTGGAATTCAAACCGGTAGACAGAAACTACTCTGTCTGATGTTGGTGAAGTGAGCCACGTTGGAATTCAAACCGGTAGACAGAAACTACTCTCTGGTGTCGTGAGATAAATTTGGTAATGTGAATTTGGTAGGTAACCACTAATGTGGACGGAGTGGTATCTCTCAAGATGAAGGCTGAACAGAAATACATTCTGGGGAAGAGAAATATATATATATATATATATATATGGGGCTGACTGTAATAAATGTGACACGTGGAACTATTAAGACTGACATATTTGAATAGGGCTTTATTAACCACACTGTATGTAAACATTACTTGGAAATGTCATGGAAACGTCAACAATTTGGACTTGGCTGATACGTACTTATCAAGCATCGGAGATGGTAGAATTTGTTAATGAGCTTACCATATATGGACATCCTACAGCAGCTGATTGTCTCAGTGGCATCCCTCTCTATGACTAATTCAACAGGCTGGGGAAGATAATCAATGTGACACACGGTTCCCTTTCTATGTCACGCCACGAGAGAGAGAGAGAGAGAGAGAGAGAGGAGAGAGAGAGACAGAGAGAGAGAGAGAGACAGAGATAGAGACAGAGAGAGAGACAGAGAGAGACACAGAGACGGAGACGGAGACGAGAGTCAGAGACATAGAGACATAGAGCCTTTTGCGTCTTAAAATGCTAATTTTTGTTGTTTTTCACTTTATATATTCACTTTGTATGTTGTCTACCTCACTTGCTTTGGCAATGTTAACACATGTTTCCCATGCCAATAAAGCCCTTGAATTGAATTGAATTGAGAGGAGAGAGAGAGAGAGAGAGAGAGAGAGAGAGAGAGAGAGATGAGAGAGAGAGAGAGACAGAGACAGAGACAGAGACAGAGACAGAGATAGAGACAGAGATAGAGACAGAGAGAGAGACAGAGAGAGACACAGAGACGGAGACGAGAGACAGAGACATAGAGATATAGAGCCTTTCTTAAAATGCTAAATAACAAAAACACAGCCATCCGCGGAGCGTGGAACCCTGTAGAACGGAACAGGAACAGAGTGTGCAGAAAGAGGAACATCTCTCCCTAATGGTCTTTTTTTTCCCCTTCTTCCCCTGTCTCCTCCTGTCTTTACCCTCACCAGCTGTTGAATAGAGTCACAGAGAGAGTAGAAAGGGAGGGAGGGACAGAGAGAGGGATTTGATGAGAAGGGGAGGAGGTTGGTGGAGGGAGGTGGTGGGGGGGTTGATGGAGGAGGCGAGGACATAGACTAATAGACTAATAGACTAATAGACTAATAGACCAATAGACCAATAGACCAATAGACTAATATACCAATAGACCAATAGACCAATAGACCAATAGACCAATAGACCAATAGACTAATTAAAACAAGTGTTCCTGCTCTATCAATAGTAGCTTCTCTCCACCTCTCTCTCTTACCTTCTCTCCCTCTTTGACTTGATCTCTCCACCTCTCTCTCTTACCTTCTCTCCCTCTTTGATCTCTCCACCTCTCTCTTACCTTCTCTCCCTCTTTGATCTCTCCACCTCTCTCTCTTACCTTCTCTCCCTCTTTGACTTGATCTCTCCACCTCTCTCTCTTACCTTCTCTCCCTCTTTGACTTGATCTCTCCACCTCTCTCTCTTACCTTCTCTCCCTCTTTGATCTCTCCACCTCTCTCTTACCTTCTCTCCCTCTTTGATCTCTCCACCTCTCTCTCTTACCTTCTCTCCCTCTTTGATCTCTCCACCTCTCTCTCTTACCTTCTCTCCCTCTGACTTGATCTCTCCACCTCTCTCTCTTACCTTCTCTCCCTCTTTGACTTGATCTCTCCACCTCTCTCTCTTACCTTCTCTCCCTCTTTGACTTGATCTCTCCACCTCTCTCTCTTACCTTCTCTCCCTCTTTGATCTCTCCACCTCTCTCTCTTACCTTCTCTCCCTCTGACTTGATCTCTCCACCTCTCTCTCTTACCTTCTCTCCCTCTTTGATCTCTCCACCTCTCTCTCTTACCTTCTCTCCCTCTGACTTGATCTCTCCACCTCTCTCTCTTACCTTCTCTCCCTCTTTGACTTGATCTCTCCACCTCTCTCTCTTACCTTCTCTCCCTCTTTGACTTGATCTCTCCACCTCTCTCTCACCTTCTCTCCCTCTCTGACTTGATCCTTTCATGCAGTAAGGGTTTTATGGAGCAAGTGACTGCGTTGGTAGGCAGTGTCCAGGGAACGGTAAGGTTGATTAGCTGTGTTCGGTGGCTGTGGCTGAGGCTTTGTCAGCTACAAAGTAGAGGTGAGAGGTGTCCACCGCGGCATTTGAAGGTTTATCGCCCCATTTTGGTTCTAACAAAAAAGTAAAGTAAGGAATTAGAAGAGAAAGACAAATTCAGTCACTGTTATTGGCACTCTGTGTCTGCATTCTCCTCTGCTGTACTTTACTTCCACACCTCTCCTCTCCGTCCTTTCCTCTCTCTTCTCCTTTCCTCTCTACTCTCTTCTTTGCATTCTCTTCTCCTCTCCTCGCCCCTCCCTTATCGACAGACAGACAGACAGACAGACAGACACTTTCACTTTTATAAATATCAGCTAGATACAGTGCATTCAGAAAGTATTCAAACCCCTTGACTTTTTCCACATTTTGTTGTGGGGTCTGAATACTTTCACTCTACTACCATACTACACTACGACATAGTGCAATGAAAAGTCCCTAGTGGACCAAACGGCTTGGTAGACAATGGAAAGGGGTGGGGACAGATAAAGAGCGGGGGAAGACAGAATGCACCAACTACATACATACAGCTGAGAACTATGCTCGTGGAAATGTGAATACTTGAAATGTCATTCTAAAATAATTATAATATAATATATTTACTTGTGTCTTTGTTGTTTCTCCATTGTAAACACTCAATCTGTCTGTGGAGTAATTCTGCAGAAAGTCTCTGGTTTGTCCAAGATCAAAGTCTTTCATGGTTTTCATCTCTGCTATAATGGTATAAACGTCAGACCTACCGATAGTCGTTTGATAGGGAAATGTGCTTGTGTGTTGCCTTCATCCTCTTTAATGGAGAAAGGTTTCAGAGTGTCTTTACCTTTCAGCTCACGCTGTCGGTCTCCCTCTATTTCAGCGCAGGGACGCATGTTCTCACGTTCTCTGGTCTTTAGTTTTTGTAGATTTATTAACGTGTTCACACCGTCCGCCTACTTGGTCTAATGTAAATTTCGTCACAAGTCCTATTTAAGCACTCGGGAGAAAAAGGGTGTTCCCTCCTTTTGTCATAATTTCTGTGTTCACATGGACATGGACACTGACTTGGTTAATACTTCATATGAAAAACACTTCCCATTTAGAAGGCTAACATCACATT
>NC_143051.1:4225000-4292500 GCF_057628025.1 Oncorhynchus mykiss | reverse complement strand
GCTAGCTAACATACTAACTATATCGAGCATGCTAACCTTATTTAGCATGCTAACTTTATTGAGCATGCTAACCTTATTTAGCATGCTAACCTTATTTAGCATGCTAACCTCATTTAGCATGCTAACCTTATTAAGCGTGCTAACCTTATTAAGCGTGCTAACCTTATTAAGATTGCTAACCTTATCTAGCATGCTAACTTTATCTAGATGAATAATGTTATATGTTGTTGCTACACCTTATTTATTAAAATATATTTTTTTAAAGGTTGTGGTAATGTTCCATTCAGAACAGACATTTCTAGGCGGCTTAAGTTACCTCGTCCTGTGGCTCAACTAACCTCATACCGGGGTAACATTTCAAATCAAATCAAATCAAATGTATTTGTCACATACACATGGTTAGCAGATGTTAATGCGAGTGTAGTGAAATGCTTGTGCTTCTAGTTCCGACAATGCAGTAATAACCAACGACTAATCTAACCTAACAATTCCAAAACTACTACCTTATACACACAAGTGTAAAGGGATAAAGAATATGTACATAAAGATATATGAATATTTTTTGGACAAGCTCTGTTTTCAAAACAGTAATGTTAAAATGTACATGTTTTATTTACAGAGATAGACAACATCCTGAAATATACACTGAGTGTACGAAACATTAGGAACAGCTGCTCTTTCCATGACAAAATAGACCTAGACTGACCAGGTGAATCCAGGTGAAAGCTATGATCCCTTATTGATGTCACATGTTAAATCCACTTCAATCAGTGTAGATGAAGGGGAGGATTTTTAAGCCTTGAGAAAATTGAGACATGGATTGTGTAGGTGTGCCAGTCCGAGGGTGAATGGGCAAGACAAAATATTTAAGTGCCTTTCAATGGGGTATGGTAGTAGTTGCCAGGCGCACCTGTTTGAGTGTGTCAATAACCACAATGCTGCACTTTAGTAACCCTACCTGCATAGTTACCTCAATTACCTCGACACCGGTGCCCCCGCACATTGATACGTTGACTCTGTACCGGTACCCCCTGTATATAGCCTCCACACTGACTCTGTACCGGTACACCCTGTATATAGCCTCCAAATTGACTCTGTACCATAACACCCTGTATATAGTCTCCACATTGACTCTGTACCGGTACCCCCTGTATATAGTCTCCACATTGACTCTGTACCGGTACCCCCTGTATATAGCCTCCACATTGACTCTGTACCGGTACCCCCAGTATATAGCCTCCACATTGACTCTGTACCGGTACCCCCTGTATATAGCCTCCACATTGACTCTGTACCGGTACCCCCTGTATATAGCCTCCACACTGACTCTGTACCGGTACACCCTGTATATAGTCTCCACATTGACTCTGTACCGTAACACCCTGTATATAGCCTCCACACTGACTCTGTACCGGTACCCCCTGTATATAGCCTCCACATTGACTCTGTACCGTAACACCCTGTATGTAGCCTCCACATTGACTCTGTACCGTAATACCCTGTATATAGCCTCCACATTGACTCTGTACTGGTACCCCCTGTATATAGCCTCCACATTGACTCTGTACAGTAACACCCTGTATATAGCCTCCACATTGACTCTGTACCGTAACACCCTGTATATAGCCTCCACATTGACTCTGTACCGTAACACCCTGTATATAGTCTCCACATTGACTATGTACCGGTACCCCCTGTATATAGCCTCCACATTGACTCTGTACCGTAATACCCTGTATATAGCCTCCACATTGACTCTGTACCGTAATACCCTGTATATAGCCTCCACACTGACTCTGTACCGGTACCCCCTGCATATAGCCTCCACATTGACTCTGTACCTTAACACCCTGTATATAGCCTCCACATTGACTCTGTACCGTAATACCCTGTATATAGCCTCCACATTGACTCTGTACTGGTACCCCCTGTATCTAGCCTCCACATTGACTCTGTACAGTAACACCCTGTATATAGCCTCCACATTGACTCTGTACCGTAACACCCTGTATATAGCCTCCACATTGACTCTGTACCGTAACACCCTGTATATAGTCTCCACATTGACTATGTACCGGTACCCCCTGTATATAGCCTCCACATTGACTCTGTACCGTAATACCCTGTATATAGCCTCCACATTGACTCTGTACCGTAATACCCTGTATATAGTCTCCACATTGACTCTGTACCGTAATACCCTGTATATAGCCTCCACTTTGACTCTGTACCGGTACCCCCTGTATATAGCCTCCACATTGACTCTGTATCGGTACCCCCTGTATATAGCCTCCACATTGACTCTGTACCGTAACACCCTGTATATAGCCTCCACATTGACTCTGTACCGGTACCCCCTGTATATAGCCTCCACATTGACTCTGTACCGTAACACCCTGTATATAGCCTCCACATTGACTCTGTACCGTAACACCCTGTATATAGCCTCCACATTGACTCTGTACCGTAACACGCTGTATATAGCCTCCACATTGACTCTGTACCGTAACACCCTGTATATAGCCTCCACATTGACTCTGTACCGTAACACCCTGTATATAGCCTCCACATTGACTCTGTACCGTAATACCCTGTATATAGCCTCCACATTGACTCTGTACCGTAACACCCTGTATATAGTCTCCACATTGACTCTGTACCGTAATACCCTGTATATAGCCTCCACATTGACTCTGTACCGGTACCCCCTGTATATAGCCTCCACATTGACTCTGTACCGTAACACCCTGTATATTGCCTCCACATTGACTCTGTACCGTAATACCCTGTATATAGTCTCCACATTGACTCTGTACCGTAATACCCTGTATATAGCCTCCACTTTGACTCTGTACCGGTACCCCCTGTATATAGCCTCCACATTGACTCTGTATCGGTACCCCCTGTATATAGCCTCCACATTGACTCTGTACCGTAACACCCTGTATATAGCCTCCACATTGACTCTGTACCGGTACCCCCTGTATATAGCCTCCACATTGACTCTGTACCGTAACACCCTGTATATAGCCTCCACATTGACTCTGTACCGTAACACCCTGTATATAGCCTCCACATTGACTCTGTACCGTAACACGCTGTATATAGCCTCCACATTGACTTTGTACCGTAACACCCTGTATATAGCCTCCACATTGACTCTGTACCGTAACACCCTGTATATAGCCTCCACATTGACTCTGTACCGTAATACCCTGTATATAGCCTCCACATTGACTCTGTACCGTAACACCCTGTATATAGTCTCCACATTGACTCTGTACCGTAATACCCTGTATATAGCCTCCACATTGACTCTGTACCGGTACCCCCTGTATATAGCCTCCACATTGACTCTGTACCGTAACACCCTGTATATTGCCTCCACATTGACTCTGTACCGTAACACCCTGTATATAGCCTCCACATTGACTCTGTACCGTAACACCCTGTATATAGCCTCCACATTGACTCTGTACCGTAACACCCTGTATATAGCCTCCACATTGACTCTGTACCGTAACACCCTGTATATAGCCTCCACATTGACTCTGTACCGTAACACCCTGTATATAGCCTCCACATTGACTCTGTACCGTAATACCCTGTATATAGCCTCCACGTTGACTCTGTACCGTAACACCCTGTATATAGCCTCCACATTGACTCTGTACCGTAATACCCTGTATATAGCCTCCACATTGACTCTGTACCGTAATACCCTGTATGTAGCCTCCACATTGACTCTGTACCGTAATACCCTGTATATAGCCTCCACATTGACTCTGTACCGTAATACCCTGTATATAGCCTCCACATTGACTCTGTACCGTAACACCCTGTATATAGCCTCCACATTGACTCTGTACCGTAACACCCTGTATATAGCCTCCACATTGACTCTGTACCGTAATACCCTGTATATAGCCTCCACATTGACTCTGTACCGTAACACCCTGTATATAGCCTCCACATTGACTCCCCGTTATTGTTATTTACTGCTCATCTTTAATTATTTGTTTTTCTTATCTTTTCTAATCTCTTACTTTTTTTATATATTTTTTTTTAACTGCATTGTTGGTTTAAGGTCTTGCATTTCCCTGTAAGGTCTACCTGTTGCATTCGACGCATGTGACAAATAACTGGGCAGAGTTGTAAGAAAAACCCATATCTCAGACTGGCCATTAAAAATAAAAGATTAAGATGGGCTAAAGAACACAGACACTGGACAGAGGAACTCTGCCTAGAAGGCCAGCATCCCAGAGTCGCCTCTTCACTGTTGACATTGAGACTGGTGTTTTGCCGGTACTATTTAATGAAGCTGCCAGTTGAGGACTTGTGAGGAGTCTGTTTTCTCAAACTAGACACTCTAATGTACTTCTCCTCTTGCTCAGTTGTGCACCAGGGCCTTCCACTCCTCTTTCTGTTCTGGTTAGAACCAGTTTGCGCTGTTCTGTGAAAGGAGCGTTGTACGAGATCTTCAGATTCTTGACAATTTCTCACATGGACTAGCCTTCATTTCCCAGAACAAGAATAGACTGACGAGTTTCAGAAGAAAGTTATTTGATTCTAGCCATTTTGAGCCTGTAATCGAACCCACAAATGCTGATGCTCCAGATACTCAACTAGTCTAAAGACGGACAGTTTTATTGTTTCTTTAATCAGAACAACAGTTTTCAGCTGTGCTAACATAATTGCAAAAGGATTTTCTAATGATCAATTAGCCTTTTAAAATGATAAACTTGGATTAGCTAACAACGTGCCATTGGAACACAGGAGTTGCTGATAATGGGCCTCTGTACACCTATGTAGACATTCCATTAATATCAGCCGTTTCCAGCTACATTAGTAGTTTACAACAAAGTCTACACTGTATTTCTGATCAATATGATGCTATTTTAATGGACAAAACATGTGCTTTTCTTTCAAAAACAAGGACATTTCTAAGTGACCCAGGTGTCTACTTCATGAAGCTGGTTGAGAGGATGTCAAGAGTGCGCAAAGCTGTCATCAAGGCAAAGGGTGTCTACTTTGAAGAACCTCAAATATAAAATATATTTTGATTTGTTTAACACTTTTTTGGGGGGATACTACATGATTCCATATGGTTTTTCTTCGTAGTTTTGATGTCTTCACTATTATTCTACAATGTAGAAAATAGTGAAAAATAAAGAAAAACCCTTGAATGAGTAGGTGTTCTAGAACCCTTGAATGAGTAGGTGTTCTAGAACCCTTGAATGAGTAGGTGTTCTAGAACCCTTGAATGAGTAGGTGTTCTAGAACCCTTGAATGAGTAGGTGTTCTAGAACCCTTGAATGAGTAGGTGTGTCCAAACTTTTGACTATTACTGTATATATTTTTTGTATTTTTATTGTGCAGTAGCACCCAATATACAGTACCAATATCACCCATACTTTCTGCCAGTAGCTACACAGACTCGTCCTCAACAACAGTTCACAACCACATAATTACTCAAAGCTGCCAAGTCAACAAGCTGAGACCACTAGCTAAACCAAACATGGGCAACCGGTAGATATTTCTCGTTTGGTGCCAACAGAAGCAAACAGAGCAAAAACAGGGAGGAACCTTTACCAGAATTTGTCCAAAAGAAACTCTTGTTTTTGTTGCAAATCGTTTTCAGTTTGAGTAAACAGTTTCGGTTGCAAATCCACTTGAAGCTGTTTACTACAGTTTGGTCTAAACGAATACATCCCAGGTATCATTTTTAACTAGGCTGACTTTGGTCACCGGCCTGTTGCCGCCGCGATGCCGACGGTGCACCGGGGCCCGGGCCACCCACCTCGGCCCAGTGGATCATCGGACCGCCGATGGAGGTGAACAGATGGCAGAGCATTAGGTGTGGGAGCGAGACCCATAAGGAAGAGACATGAGAGGCCAGCAGCTAAACGTCAGCCATCAACCACTAGGACGTGCAAAGGAGGCCTTCTCCTCCAGAACGCACATCAGAGTCTGAGGGTTGTCATTTATTTATTAACACTGCAAATGAGAGTATAAGGAAGTTATAGCAAACATATGTAGTGGTAAATGAGAGTTGTTTTAATGGTAGAACATCAATCTCATTGGTTAATGCTTAGCTCATTCTTCACCTTACTCATCTTTCACAAATCACTAACAGGCTGAATTGTTTGTCACATTACACACGTTCACTGTTGACCTATCACTGCTCACTAATCAGCCAAGCTTTAATCAATGATATTCATGTATCATTTAAAATGACTAATTTCACCTTCTTTAGTTGATGTTGTTTACGCTTTTTATGGTGTTGGGACGGCACTCCAAGTCAATGGAAAGTTGTTGCTGTTAGACTTTTTTCACCAGAGTTGAGATTCTATTTCAAAATTGCCACTTTCATATTTTTATCCTTTCCAGTGGTGATTTTAGCATGTAAATCTTGGATGGGCAAAACATTATTTTTTTTTTATCCACAACACAACACTAAACAATACATTACATTAGTTGCACCATAACGGTGACCAACAGTGCCCACAAACGGCCTAAATAAAGGAGTCCCTACATCTTACCACTGCAACACCTGGCTATCAGCTGAGCCTTGTCTGGCAGAAAAACAGTTAATTCAGCCTCATTTACTGCCTTTTAGAAAAACATGGCTGACATGGCTGACTTACTAAATACAAAAGTGTTTTCTACGGACTATTGATATGTACAAACTATGGCGTAATGTCTCGACAAGCAGATCAGAGGTAATAAGTTATTTAGATTAAGACATTAATGAGCGAGCTAGGACGGACTTGGTCAATATAACTATTTGTTCAGCAATTTTGAAATGTACAGCGTCAGAATTCAGAACATGGGCCGTTCTTACAGTGTTCTCCCTGTACACCAAGTGAGAACCGTAGGATAAATAAAGGGGACATATAAGCAGACAATGAAAGCTCTTACATTATTATATGATTACATTTCTCTACGACACGTTATAGGCTACATGTGCACCACCAAGTCAGAACAGTAGGCAAAATTATGAGGGGGAAATTGACCACATTATTAGGGTGATGCACATGGGCTACTAACAGCCTACTACACAACAAACACTTAGTATTACTTTCTTAGCTACAGTATACATATCTCCCTGGCATATTACATAATTTATACAGCAGCAAACAATACATTTTTGGACTCACCTTGTTGTGCTGTTCTCACTTGAACAGGAAGGTGGCCTCTTGGGCCAAATTTGTCATCAAACTTTGCCATCAAAGTCTAGCATTCTCTGGATTTATGGTGCATTCAAGACAACATGGAACTCAAAAAAAGTTGAATCATTATGACGTCAGTGATCTTCAGGTCATAGTTCTAGAAAGAGTGCTGAGTTCCAAATGTACAATTCCAGGTTGGATGAAAATTCATAACATATTTTCCCAGTCATAGCTCATTTTTCCCAAGTTCCCAGTTATCTTGAACTCATTAAAGTCCATTTTTGCAGTTCCGAGTTAACAGTGGTTTTGAGCTCGACACAAATCGATCCTCGTTGACATAAGTAAGCTCCTTTACCTCTCCTTTCCCCACATGTTGTGTTTGACATTAGTTTTCTGGACATTATGTTGTTCTTAATCACCTTTTTATTCCTTAGAGTCTAAGACGTTGGGGGATGCTAAATTGACTTAGGACCCCTTTAGGTATCCCAAAAATATAATTTGATGAATTGATTTAGGCTTTTACTACTTAAAGTCCATAGAAAGCATTGAATCACACATTCATAAATGGCAAAGAGGACAGTCAAAAAAATACATGATAAGAAACAAGGCTTTGAAGTGTTTGTCCTTCCAAAAAAAAATGAAATATATATATACAACACCAGTTAAAAGTTTGGACACACCAACTCATTCAAGAGTTTTTTCTTTATTTTTTACTATTTTCTACATTGTTGAATTATCAAAACTATGAATTATCTCATTTATAATAATGTAGTAACTAAAAAAAAGTGTGAAACAAATCAAAATATATTTTATATCATTGAAAGTAGCCACGCGTTTGCCTTGATGACAGTTTTGCACACTCTTGGCGTCCTCTCAACCAGCTTCAGGGAAGAATAGGCACCTTAGGACTGCTGCGAAGCGGAATTCCTCATTCCCAGAGAGAGCGAGCGAGACAGATCAGAGCGCGCGCACGAGAGAGAGAGAGAGAGAAAGAGAGAGAGGGGGGGGGCAGACGGAGAGAGGGAGGGGGGGCAGATGGAGAGAGAGAGAGAGAGAGAGAGAGAGAGGGGAGGCGGGGGGGGGGGGGGGGGGGCAGACGGAGAGAGAGAGAGAGAGAGAGAGGGGGGGGGGGGGCGGGCAGACGAAGAGAGAGAGAGGTGCAGAGAGAGTGGGAGCAGGTCTGCAGTCCGACTCTTGGCGTTCAGACCAGAGATAGAGACAGTAGCCTACTATACTGTACCGCTTTAGGAAGGCTGCAATAGCCTAGGCTACTGGAAATACACTATCCATTCATTTCTCAAATCATCAAGATGATTTCAAATATATTGTGGGTTGGGAACTTTTGAAAAGGGATCGTTTTGGTGGATTTTGGACAACCTGTATTATTCTCCGTTATTCTACGGCGTTCTTGCGTTCCACGGACCTGTGAAATGTGGATTACCGACATCGGTGATGATGCTGCTTGTTAACTGGGAATAAATAAGACGCGCCAACGACACCAGCACAAACCCCATGGGGCAAAGGGTTACACAAAAATAGGGATATCTCGTTTTTATCCATCCGTTCGAATCGAATCTAACATTTGGAGTGGACGAGGGATTTGTGTGAATGTTTCCTATGGATAGATAAGTCACCACTTTGCTCCCCCCCCCCCCCCCCCCCGCTCCCCGCCTGGGCTGAGTGGGCTCTGGGGTTTTCTCTCCCCCTCACCTCCTTCTCCGTGTGAGAATCTTCCTCCTGTGAGATAGATTCTGCTAACCCCACGGTCCGCATGACATGGTTCAGTCCTGTTGTCGGTGCCGAGCCTCGATGCATTGGGATTTCTCTCAGCGCCGAACACCACTACCAAGTGAACCTTCTTTCTAAACCCGTCAAATAAAACGTGCCAACTGCCCCCGAACAAAACAAAAAACACACCTGCCATGACCGCCTCTTTGAACCGGGACGGAACCGGACACATTACCGGGCACGTTCGGAGGACAGCATGCAGATGTATTAGCAGGCATACCAGGACCTGGCCAAGGAAAGTGAACGGAATACGGATTTTTGAGCTAATGAAGGCAGGAGTAGCAGCGCACCATTGGAACCGGGTTCTGTTCTTGTTTATGGGGCTACTGGCAGCCTCAGCCTCGGTTAAGGGTATTGAGGGTAAGTTACCCTCCTATAACTGCTGCTGCTGCTGTTGCTGCTGTGATGTGTTGGATATTAAATAAACGATGGAGAGAGTAGCCGCAACATTGGTCCCGCTCACTGCCAGAATACCAAACTAACAATTTAGCCGGTAATGCATGTCCCTTTTCATTCCAAGTGGGACCGTTAGCCTATGATTGATGTGGGTGTGGGTGGATTTCCGTGTTTTCTGACACAGTGGAATGCTCAGAACAGCGAGCTCTGCGGTGGTGTCTCACTCCGTGTTTTCTGACACAGTGGAATGCTCAGAACATCGAGCTCTGCGGTGGTGTCTCACTCCGTGTTCTGTGGACACGAGCAGCACCGAATTTCATTAATCGAATGTGTGTTTTTTTTTCATTTTCATGAAAAGAGAGGAATTGGATAATGGCGGGAGAAGAGATACAACCGTGTAACTGTCAGTCAGAACGGGTTGTTCTCTCGGCGTTGGGACTTGATTCGGTGGTGAGACGCCAGTGAATCGGTTTAGGTGGTCTACGCGAGTACGGGCTGAACGTCTGTATGTCATGATGTAATTATGTGTATTGGGCATTTCTTATCATTCTCTTATTTTAACCGTCTCAAAGGATAGTTTTACTCCGCCTAAAAAGTGTGGTTATCTTTGCTTTGCCTATCTATACGTTCTCCGCAAGGTAAAATGAATGGGTTTTGTCCCTTAGCTGTCCATGGTGCTGATTCTATCAGGAAACTTTCAACATTATTGTATAGGTACGACAGACAGACGTGTGTGTGTGTGTGTGTGTGTGTGTGCTTGACGGGGGTGGGGGACATTTACACAATTACATTTGACATGAACTCAAGCACAACTACGATGTTTATGTTGAATTGTATGTACAGTTGACCTATAGGGCAACAGTGGCCCAACTACCCTCGGCATTCAACAAATTAGTCTTCACATGTGATGACAATAGTTCACTCTTCTTTGTCAGATGTGATGGGTAGCCTGTTATTCCGGTGTTATGTCAGTTTGTCAGGCGAACATATAGGACAACAGTCTCCCAACTATCCTTTACATTGTTCACAGCTGTGGATGTGCAATAGACACCTGAAATGACACGATGACAACCCCAGGTTTAATTAACCGCTGCCTGGCTTGGCATCATGATTCTATGGATACAGAGACTATTTATAGAGGGAGATAAGGACAGAGTAGGGTGGAAGTTTAGACGGTCAGTTAAATATAAGATTTGTCCAAAATGGCACCCTCTTCTCTATACTACTGTTGGCCAGTGCCCAGAATTATGGTCTAAAGTAGTGCACTATATAGGGAATAGGGTTCCATAGGGCCCTGGTCTAAAGTAGTGCACTATATAGGTAATAGGGTGCCATAGGGCTCTGGTCTAAATTAGTGCACTATATAGGGAATAGGGTGTCATAGGGTCCTGGTCAAAGTAGTGCACAATATAGGGAATAGGGTGCCATAGGAATCTGGTCAAAATGAGTGTAGTATGTAGTGAATAGGGTGCCATTTTGGGATGCACAACAGTCACATGCCCCACAGTGGGTTGTTATACAACACGTCTTATAACACAATAATTAATGCATTGCATGGCCGTTTTAGCGTACTCATCAATAAATCTGCCTGTTTTGCATCGTATCATCATAAATCTTGCTTTGTCATATAAATCGCTCCGGTCTAGAGAGGAGACAGACCAAGGGACATGCACACTGATCTCAGTTCATATTGACGATTGGATTTCAACATGCACCCCCCCCCTAATTTACCACCATACGTCCAGTTTGGCCAACGCTACCGTTCCCTTGCCCGCTGGTTCTGAGGATGTTCTTAGGATGTTCTGTGGATGTTCTGAGGATGCTCTGTGGATGTTCTGTGGATGTTCTGAGGATGTTCTGTGGATGTTCTGTGGATGTTCTGAGGATGCTCTGTGGATGTTCTGAGGATGTTCTGAGGATGTTCTGTGGATGTTCTGAGGATGTTCTGTGGATGTTCTGAGGATGCTCTATGGATGTTCTGTGGATGTTCTGAGGATGTTCTGTGGATGTTCTGTGGATGTTCTGTGGATGTTCTGAGGATGTTCTGAGGATGCTCTATGGATGTTCTGTGGATGTTCTGAGGATGTTCTGTGGATGTTCTGTGGATGTTATGTGGATGTTCTGAGGATGTTCTGTGGATGCTCAGTGGATGTTCTGAGGATGTTCTGAGGATGTTCTGTGGATGTGTGCTGCTTAATGGACAAGGTTTTATGTCTTAGCTGTGTATGACACACTTCCTCTGCATGTAATCACATCCCTTAGATCACAGAATCGAATTGATTATATTTTATTGTATTTCTATGACCCCCCCCCCCACACACACACACAAAAAAAAAAACATTCTCAAGCTTTCCTCAAGCTAGGGCACTAACTTTGTCCTTGCGATCCTTCAGCATCATTGACACACTTGGAATAACAAGGGGTTTACTCTTCATCAATACCTCCAATTGAAACCAACGGTTTATATTACCGCTTCATGTGGATTGACGATACAGTGATGTGGATAGTTCTAGTGCTTTTTTTCCCCTTCTTTTTTCGAGTGGAGAAGGTACACCTCTCTTATGAGTGAAGAGTAATGACAAACACACAGCCTATTCCCATGCCCCCCCCATTTCCAAAAGCAGTGTTTCATATGATAATACATCACCGTATTATAAAATACCAAGGAAGACAGCTCAACTGTGTCATATTGGCCTTCAAAGCAGTTCACACAGGTTATTCTAAAGGAACAGCATCATGAGCATCCTCCTCACCCCCGTAGTGTTGCCAGCAACCAGCAGCAGTTACCCTGTCCTCCCATTGAGCGGCACCAGAGCCTCACACTGTACTGGCTAGTAGATCACAGAGTCTGACTCTCTCCATACATCACAGAGTCTAACTCGCTCCGTACATCACAGAGTCTAACTCTCTCCATACATCACAGAGTCTAACTATCTCCGTATATCACAGAGTCTAACTCTCTCCGTACATCACAGAGTCTAACACTCTCCATACATCACAGAGCCTCACACTATACTGGCTAGTAGATCACAGAGTCTAACTCTCTCCATATATCACAGAGCCTCACACTATACTGGCTAGTAGATCACAGAGTCTAACTCTCTCCATACATCACAGAGTCTAACTCTCTCCACACATCACAGAGTCTAACTCTCTGCACACATCACAGAGTCTAACTCTCCACACATCACATAGTCTAACTCTCCACACATCACAGAGTCTAACTCTCCACATATCACAGAGTCTAACTCTCTCCATACATCACATCACAGAGTCTAACTCTCTCCACACATCACAGAGTCTAACTCTCTCCGTACATCAAAGAGTCTAACTCTTTCCATACATCACAGAGCCTCACACTATACTGGCTAGTAGATCACACAGTCTAACTCTCTCCATACATCACACAGTCTAACTCTCTCCATACATCACAGAGTCTAACTCTCTCCATACATCACAGAGTCTAACTCTCTCCACACATCACAGAGTCTAACTCTCTCCGTACATCACAGAGTCTAACTCTCTCCATACATCACAGCGCCTCACACTATACTGGCTAGTAGATCACACAGTCTAACTCTCTCCATACATCACACAGTCTAACTCTCTCCATGCATCACACAGTCTAACTCTCTCCATACATCACAGAGTCTAACACTCTCCATACATCACAGAGTCTAACTCTCTCCATACATCACAGAGCCTCACACTATACTGGCTAGTAGATCACACAGTCTAACTCTCTCCACACATCACAGAGTCTAACTCTCTCCGTACATCACAGAGTCTAACTCTCTCCATACATCACAGAGCCTCACACTATACTGGCTAGTAGATCACGCAGTCTAACTCTCTCCACACATAACAGAGTCTAACTCTCTCCATACATCACAGAGTCTAACTCTCCACACATAACAGAGTCTAACTCTCTCCATACATCACAGAGTCTAACTCTCCACACATCACAGAGTCTAACTCTCCACACATCACAGAGTCTAACTCTCTCCATACATCACAGAGTCTAACTCTCTCCATACATCACATCACACAGTCTAACTCTCTCCACACATCACAGAGTCTAACTCTCTCCGTACATCACATAGTCTAACTCTCTCCATACATCACAGAGCCTCACACTATACTGGCTAGTAGATCACACAGTCTAACTCTCTCCACACATCATAGAGTCTAACTCTCCACACATCACAGAGTCTAACTCTCTCCATACATCACAGAGTCTAACTCTCCACACATCACAGTCTAACTCTCTCCACACATCACAGAGTCTAACTCTCTCCATACATCACAGAGTCTAACTCTCTCCATACATAACAGAGCCTCACACTATACTGGCTAGTAGATCACACAGTCTAACTCTCTCCATACATCACACAGTCTAACTCTCTCCGTACATCACAGAGTCTAACTCTCTCCATACATCACAGAGCCTCACACTATACTGGCTAGTAGATCACACAGTCTAACTCTCTCCACACATCACAGAGTCTAACTCTCTCCATACATCACAGAGCCTCACACTATACTGGCTAATAGATCACACAGTCTAACTCTCTCCACACATCACAGAGTCTAACTCTCCACACATCACAGAGTCTAACTCTCCACACATCACAGAGTCTAACTCTCTCCATACATCACAGAGTCTAACTCTCTCCATACATCACATCACAGAGTCTAACTCTCTCCACACATCACAGAGTCTAACTCTCTCCATACATAACAGAGCCTCACACTATACTGGCTAGTAGATCACACAGTCTAACTCTCTCCATACATCACACAGTCTAACTCACAGAGAGTCATCACAGAGCCTCACACTATACTGGCTAGTAGATCACACAGTCTAACTCTCTCCATACATCACACAGTCTAACTCTCCACACATCACAGAGTCTAAGTCTCTCCATACATAACAGAGCCTCACACTATACTGGCTAGTAGATCACACAGTCTAACTCTCTCCACACATCACAGAGTCTAACTCTCCACACATCACAGAGTCTAACTCTCCACACATCACAGAGTCTAAGTCTCTCCATACATAACAGAGCCTCACATTATACTGGCTAGTAGATCACACAGTCTAACTCTCTCCACACATCACAGAGTCTAACTCTACACACATCACAGAGTCTAACTCTCTCCATACATCACAGAGCCTCACACTATACTGGCTAGTAGATCACACAGTCTAACTCTCTCCACACATCACAGAGTCTAACTCTCCACACATCACAGAGTCTAACTCTCTCCATACATCACAGAGTCTAACTCTCCACACATCACAGAGTCTAACTATCCACACATCACAGAGTCTAACTCTCTCCATACATCACAGAGTCTAACTCTCTCCATACATCACATCACAGAGTCTAACTCTCTCCACACATCACAGAGTCTAACTCTCTCCGTACATCACAGAGTCTAACTCTCTCCATACATCACAGAGCCTCACACTATACTGGCTAGTAGATCACACAGTCTAACTCTCTCCATACATCACAGAGTCTAACTCTCTCCACACATCACAGAGTCTAACTCTCTCCGTACATCGCAGAGTCTAACTCTCTCCATACATCACAGAGCCTCACACTATACTGGCTAGTAGATCACACAGTCTAACTCTCTCCATACATCACAAAGTCTAACTCTCTCCATACATCACAGAGCCTCACACTATACTGGCTAGTAGATCACACAGACTAACTCTCTCCACACATCACAGAGTCTAACTCTCTCCGTACATCACAGAGTCTAACTCTCTCCATACATCACAGAGCCTCACACTATACTGGCTAGTAGATCACACAGTCTAACTCTCTCCACACATCACAGAGTCTAACTCTCCACAAATCACAGAGTCTAACTCTCCACACATCACAGAGTCTAACTCTCTCCATACATCACAGAGTCTAACTCTCTCCATACATCACACAGAGTCTAACTCTCTCCACACATCACAGAGTCTAACTCTCTCCGTACATCACAGAGTCTAACTCTCTCCATACATCACACAGTCTAACTCTCTCCATACATCACAGAGTCTAACTCTCTCCACACATCACAGAGTCTAACTCTCTCCGTACATCACAGAGTCTAACTCTCTCCATACATCACTTAGCCTCACACTATACTGGCTAGTAGATCTCTCCGTACATCACAGAGTCTAACTCTCTCCATACATCACATCACAGAGACTAACTCTCTCCATACATCACAGTCTAACTCTCTCCGTACATCACAGAGTCTAACTCTCTCCATACATCACATCACAGAGTCTAACTCTCTCCGTACATCACAGAGTCTAACTCTCTCCATACATCACATCACAGAGCCTAACTCTCTCCACACATCACAGAGCCTCACACTACGCTGGCTAGTAGATCTCCACACATCACAGAGTCTAACTCTCTCCATACATCACAGAGCCTAACTCTCTCCATACATCACAGAGTCTAACTCTCTCCACACATCACAGAGTCTAACTCTCTCCACATATCACAGCCTAACTCTCTCCACACATCACAGAGTCTAACTCTCTCCATACATCACATCACACCAGCAGTGGATACGTTTGGTTCTGTATCCAGCTACAGCCTGTATGCTTGCAGCCCACATCTCGTGTAAATGTTCGACTATTGGAGAGGAAATAAGACAAATATGGTTACCGGCTGTGTTTGAAATGATTGGTTGGACACTTGTAAGGCATATGTCATGGGATGCTTATTGCACTTTAGTTTTAGAATCTATTTCACTTGCTTTGGCAATGTAAACATGTTTTTTTCGCCGCGCCAGTAAAAGACCGTTTGATTTGATTTGTATAAGTCTGTTGGTCGTAGTCAAAACTAACGTTTGTAGAAGCCTTTGTCAATACGATGACGATGGAACTGAAGCCTTGTCTGTTTTCTTGCACGATTACACCTTTTCTAGACTGTAACACAATTGGAGAGGCCTGTATTTATATGGACCAGTTTTGTCTTTACCAAGCTATTGATTTTACGACATCCAATTCACTTCATATAATTCTAAAGCTCCGTTCTTCTTGTCCATATACAGTTAGATTAAAGCAGTGATTTGATGACAAGGTCTGAAACGTTTCTGACACTCATTTATATTGAGACGAGTCAACAGCAGCAGTGCTCTATCGTACCTCGCATACAACCTCGGTCCCCATGGACCCCCGGTTCAATACCATGGTCCCCACGGACCCCCGGCTCAATACCACGGTCTCCCCGGACCCCCGGTTCAATACCACGGTCCCCACGGAACCCCGGTTCAATACCACGGTCTCTACGGACCCCCGGCTTAATGTCACGGTCTCCACGGACCCCCGGGTCAGTACCACGATCTCCACGGACCCCCGGCTCAATACCACGGTCTCCCCATGGACCCTCGGTTCAATACCATGGTCCCCACTGAACCTTTGCTCAATAAGATAGTCAATCTTCATTCATTTATTCCTGGGATAGAGGCAATGGGAGGATGAGAGGAGAGGGTAGGATGGGACTGTAGAGGCTAAATAGAACA
The DNA here is from genome assembly GCF_057628025.1 of Oncorhynchus mykiss. Taxonomy (NCBI): domain Eukaryota; kingdom Metazoa; phylum Chordata; class Actinopteri; order Salmoniformes; family Salmonidae; genus Oncorhynchus; species Oncorhynchus mykiss. Next base: position 4,275,596 of record NC_143051.1, on the reverse strand, counting down.
ACGAGGATGGATAGAACTGGGGAGAAGAGAAGGAGGGAGAGAGGAGGATAGGAAAAGAGGTAAAAGTGAGGGAGAATGATCAGAATCATTGCAGATGATGTCCCACTGATTAGCCAGCTCTGTGTGTTCTGACGCGCCATCTTGATGATATCAGATCACTGGTTACTCCCCTCGAGCATGAGGTAATCAAGCCAACACACCCACCTGCCCGCCCGCACGGCCCGGCTGCCTACCTTCAAGAGCATCACCTTTCATCCTTCTTCTGAATTTACCTACACCCGTCTCCGGTTACAGTTAGCTAATCAAGCTCATCTTGAGGCTATGCTGAAGTAGCGCTGTCAGTGAGTGTGGCCATGATACAACGGCCTGTAACGTAACGGGAGTTCATGGTGGCAGGGCAGGATGCCTCTGTTGTCATGCTAGCATTGATACCTCTAATGTCATCTTTCAGTGGGCTGCTGTTAGTTATTCACGCCCAAGTTGACATAGCCTACACACTTGCGTTGTGTAAGTGTGTAAGTGCGTGTGTGTGGACAGTGCTGGATTAATGCAGGGGCTTACTGGGGCTGAATCCCTTGGGCCCAGGTTCGTGGGGGGCCCAAAAGGCCAAAATAAAAATGTAATATTTCCATATATATTTCCATAAATATCTTAATGTCCTAAATACAAGAGAGCATCATTTAGTCAGAGAGGATCAATAGTTTAATTAAAAAAAAAAAAAATTATTCTGCAAAAAGGAAACACAGTGTCTTCAAAGGGTTTTTGGGTCACATTTAGCTGCCAGAACAGCTTCAATGGGTTCTACAAGTGGACATAAACCATGCCAGGAAAATGCACCCCACACAATAACATAAAGTTTATATCCCTCATTTACTCAAGCGTTTCCATTATTTTGGCAGTTGCCTGTTGCCTACAGTCGGGGAGGACGCCGTTTAGGCAGGATGCGCGCCAAATACACAGCTTGTTGAATCGTTGCCATAGATATAATCCGTAGAAGGGGTTGGTAACATCTAACCCTGGCAATTTGACTATTAAACTCATGGGTACACTAGCAATGGCTGCCAGTCCTGACTTGAATGGGAACCGCCATCTATGGGTTATATTTCTATAGCTGCCAGTCTTGACTTGAATGAGAACTGCCATCTATGGGTTATATTTCTATGGCTGCCAGTCTTGACTTGAATGGGAACTGCCATCTATGGGTTAATTTATATGGTTGGTTGCGTCTGTCTGTTTGCCTTTTGTAAATTTCTAAATATAATCGCGGGATAAAATGAACAATTTGGAAATGACTGCTAATTCTTACCGCTGATAAGAGAAAACTAATAGAGCTGCTAGAAAAAAAGAACACAAATCCATTTTTTTTTTGTGGAACAACAGCACTGTTTTTTTAAACACTCAGTTACTCTTTGGTAGCATTGCTTTTAAATGATTTAACTTGGGTCAAACATTTCGGGTAGCCTTCCACAAATGTATCCCATCCCTCCTGATAGAGCTGGTTTAACCGAGTCAGGTTTGTAGGCCTCCTTGCTATCACATGCTTTTTCAGTTCGGCCCACAAATTATTTATAGGATTGAGGTCAGGGCTTTGTAATGGCCACTCAAATACCTTGACTTTATTGTCCTTAAGCAATTTTACCACAACTTTGGAAGTATGCTTGGGGTTATTGACCATTTGGAAGACCCATTTGCGGCCAAGATTTAACTTCCTGACTGATGTCTTAAGATGTTGCTTCAATATATCCACAGAATTTTCCTCCTCATGATGCCATCTATTTTGTGAAGTGCACCAGTCCCTCCTGCAGCAAAGAACCCCCACAGCATGACGCTGCCACCCCGGTGCTTCAGGGTTGAGATGGTGTTCTTCGGCTTGCAAGCCTCCCCCTTTTTCCTCCAAACATAACGATGGTCATTATGTCCAAACAGTTATATTTTGTGTCATCAGACCAGAGGACATTTCTCCAGAAAGTACGATCTTTGTCCCCATGTGCAGTTGCGAACCGTAATCTGGCTTTTTTATGGTGGTTTTGGAGCAGTGGTTTCTTCCTTGCTGAGCGGCCTTTCAGGTTATGTTAGTACAGGACTTGTTTTACTGTGGCTATAGATACTTTTGTACCTGTTTCCTCCAGCATCTTCACAAGGTCCTTTGCTGTTGTTCTGGGATTGATTTGCACTTTTCGCACCAACGTACGTTCATCTCTAGGAGACAGAATGTCACGTTCTGACCTTAGTTCTTTTGTTATGTCTTTGTTTTAGTATGGTCAGGGCGTGAGTTGGGTGGGTTGTCTATGTTCGTTTTTCTATGTTGTGTTTTTTGAGTTTGGCCTGGTATGGTTCTCAATCAGAGGCAGGTGTCGTTAGTTGTCTCTGATTGAGAATCATACTTAGGTATCCTTTTTCCACCTGTGTTTCGTGGGTGTTTATCTTCTGTTCAGTGTTTTTCCCAGCACCATTCAGGACTGTTTGTTTGTCCTTTTATTTATTGTTTCAGTGTTCAATTACTTTATTAAAGAATATGGACACTTACCACGCTGCGCATTGGTCCTCCTCTTCTTCCACCCACGACGAACGTTACACAGAACGCGTCTCCTTCCTGAGCGGTATGTGTGGTCCCGTGGTGTTTATACCTGCGTACTATTGTTTGTACAGATGAACTTGGTACCTTCAGGTGTTTGGAAATTGCTCCGAAGGATGAACCAGACTTGTCTACAATTCGTTTTCTGAGTTCTTGGATGATTTATTTTAATTTTCCCATTATGACACGCAAGGATTAGCCTATCAGAAGCTTCTAAAGCCATGACATCATTTTCTGTAATTTTCCAAGCTGTTTAAGTACATGCACTAAGTCGACTAAGTGAAATAATCTGTCTGTAAACAATTGTTGGAAAAATGACTTGTGTCATAACTGACTTGCCAAAACTATAGTTTGTTAACAAGACATTTGTGGAGTGGTTGAAAAACTAGTATTAATGACTCCAACATAAGTGTATGTAAACTTCCGACTTCAATTGTAAATGACATAGACTTGCAATAAATGTGTTTTGAAAAGGCGTGATCCTCCTAACAAATGTTTCCCATGTGTGGAAATACTTAATACGCCTCAACTGTAGCCACAATGCAAATATTCCTATGGTTTGATTATAAAGGGATTTTTCATCAACAAAGGGGGGGGGGGTTATGATTCCTTAATCCAGGGAAGTTATTTCCGCGCTCAGTCACAAGACACTTACATTTGTCAGTTTGTTCTCTCGGGCTAAGTCTTAATAGACCAAATAAGGCAAACACCTGCTTTCACATCAAGCCTCTGGAGTTTCTAAACACACAGACGACCAAATAAGGCAAACACCTGCTTTCACATCAAGCCTCTGGAGTTTCTAAACACACAGACGACCAAATAAGGCAAACACCTGCTTTCACATCAAGCCTCTGGAGTTTCTAAACACACAGACGACCAAATAAGGCAAACACCTGCTTTCACATCAAGCCTCTGGAGTTTCTAAACACACAGACGACCAAATAAGGCAAACACCTGCTTTCACATCAAGCCTCTGGAGTTTCTAAACACACAGACGACCAAATAAGGCAAACACCTGCTTTCACATCAAGCCTCTGGAGTTTCTAAACACACAGACGACCAAATAAGGCAAACACCTGCTTTCACATCAAGCCTCTGGAGTTTCTAAACACACAGACGACCAAATAAGGCAAACACCTGCTTTCACATCAAGCCTCTGGAGTTTCTAAACACACAGACGACCAACTACAACTCCTCATTCAAGGCTTTTCCAGGACCTCTGTTGAGCATAGTGTGAAATCAACAGTTTTTGTTTTTATTTTAACTTCAAAGAGGTACACCTATACTAGGATCATCCACGCATCCATCAATAGAGGTGGCAGAATGTATTGGCTCAAAAGCGTATTATTTTAGATTGACATTATAGAGGCATAATGTATTCATATATCCTTGGTCGTGTGTCCACAAATTACACCGTGGCGCTGCCTGTTCCCTACGCAGCGCTACTGGAGAGAGCGCCATGTGTTCTTTCCATAATTTGTATGCATAGAGGCATTTAGCTCCCTCACTGACGCAGAGGCAGTGGCGTTTCAGGACCGCAGAGAGCGGTTAGTCTCAGTGGCCGAGATACAGTCCGGTTCGGCACCACAGATAGCTCAGCCAGCGCTATTAGCACAGCTGTACTGCCCAAATGCAAGGCACTCTCTGGCGGGCTGGAAAATAATAATGCACGGGGGGCGGGAGGGGGGGGGGGCGCATGTGAAACACAGCTTTAGGGATGTATGGCCGTAACGACCACTTATACACAGTCAAATGGCAAAACTGAGTCGTTTTTTAGGGGGTCGTCATTGCTCTGTCATTTTCTAATTTTCTCTCTTTCTCTGCCCCCGTTCCGCCTCTCTCTCTCTCTCTCTCTCTCATTGATTGGCTGTGAGCCTCTGTGGATTCCTTCATTCTCTCTCTCTCTCTCATTGAATTGGCTGTGAGCCTCTGTGGATTCCTTCATTCTCTCTCTCCCTGATAATCATTGGAACAAAAATAAACAGTGTTGGCTTCATCTGTTTATTTACCACGAAGAGGTATGGAATGTTAAACAGACCGGATATCCCACACACTGCAACACACTTCTATAAGACTACATAATGTGTTTCCGCTTACATACCCCCCAGAGAGAGGGAGGGAGGGAGGGAGGGAGGGAGGGAGGGAGGGAGGGAGGGAGGGAGGGAAGAGAGAGAGGAAGAGAGAGGGAAGGATGGAGGGGGAGGAAGGGAGGAAGAGAGGAAGAGAGGGAAGGATGGAGGGGGAGGAAGGGAGGGAGGGAGGAAGAGAGGGAAGGATGGAGGGGGAGGAAGGGAGGGAGGGAGGGAAGAGAGGAAGAGAGGGAAGGATGGAGGGGGAGGAAGGGAGGGGGGGAGGGAAGGATGGAGGGGGAGGAAGGGAGGGAGGGAAGAGAGGAAGAGAGAGGGAAGGAGGGAGGGGGAGGAAGGGAGGGAGGGAGGGAGGGAAGAGACGAAGAGAGAGGGAAGGATGGAGGGGGAGGAAGGGAGGGAGGGAGGGAAGAGAGGAAGAGAGAGGGAAGGATGGAGGGGGAGGGAGGGAGGGAGGGAAGAGAGGAAGAGAGAGGGAAGGATGGATTGGGAGGAAGTTAGGGAGGAAGAGAGAGGCATGAGTGCATACACACATGCTGACTGATAATATAGTCCTGGTTTGTGATGTTCTGTAGTGGTTTTGTGTGTGTGTGTTCTGTAGTGGTTGTGTGTGTGTGTGTATGTGTGTATTCTGTAGTGTCTATTTGTGTGTGTGTGTGTGTGTGTGCGCGTGTGTGTGTGGTGGCAGACCAGGGGGTTTTGTTTTAGACGTTTACACAGATCAGACACGGACACAAGTGTGATACCTCAGTTTCAAGGGTATTTCTTTAACCTCTCTGGGTCCGTTTGGGACAGTAGCGTCCCACCTCGCCAACAGCCAGTGAAATTGCAGGGCGCCAAATTCAAAACAACAGAAATCTCATGATTAAAATGTTTCAACCATACAAGCATTTTACACCATTTTAAAGATACACTTCTCGTTAATCCAACCACAGTCCGATTTCAAAAAGGCTTTACGGCGAAAGCAGAACATATCATTTTGTTAGGTCAGCAACTAGTCACAGAAAGCATTCAGCCATTTTCCAACCAAAGAGAGGTGTCACAAAAAGCAGAAATATAGATAAAATGAAACACTAACCTTGAATTATCTTCATCAGATGATACTCATACTCATAGGACTTCATGTTACACAATACATGTATGTTTTGTTCGATCAATTTCATATTTATATCCAAAAACCTCAGAGGGGGAGGAAGGGCGTCATGTTCAGAAATGCCTCCAAAACATCCAGAGAAATTGCAGAGAGCCACATTAAATAACAGAAATAGTCATCAAACTTTGATGAAAGATACATGTTTTACATAAAATTAAAGATAAACTTGTTCTTAATGCTTCAAAAAAAAGCTTTACGGCAAAAGCACAATGTTCAATGATCTGAGAACAACGTTCAGCCACAAAAGCAAGCAATACAGTTACCCGCCAAGTTGTGGAGTCAACACAAGTCATAAATGGCATTATAAATCTTCACTTACGTTTGCTGATCTTCATCGGAATGCACTCCCAGGACTCCCACTTCCACAAGAAATTTTTGTTTTGTTCGATTACGTCCATATTTATGTCCAAATACCTCCGTTTTGTTTGCAAAGGCACGAGCGCAAAATCCAGACGACAAGTCAAAAGAGTTCCATTACAGTTTGTAGAAACATGTCAAATGATGTTTACAATCAATCCGTAGGGTCTTTTTTTATAATAAATCTTCAATAATATTCCAACCGGGCAATAGCGTATTCATTACAGAGGAAAAAAAAGGCACGGCACGGCACGCCAGCGTGACCGCGCACTGAACAACTGATTGGCCTCAGCCTAGTCCACTTGTTTAAACAGCTCTTATTCCTTCCACAATAGAAGCCTCAAGCAACTTTCTAAAGACGGTTGACATCTGCTGGAAGCCTTGGGAAATGCAATCTGGCCACATAGACACAGCATATTGGACAGGCAATCACTTGAAACTACAAACCTCAGATTTCCCACTTCCTGGTTGGATTTGTCTCAGGTTTTCGCCTGCCATATGAGTTCTGTTATACTCCCAGGCATCATTCAAACAGTTTTAGAAACGGCAGAGTGTTTTCTATCCAATACTACTAATAATATGTATATATTAGCATCTGGGACAGAGTAGCAGGCAGTTTACTCTGGGCACCTTATTCATCCCCCCCCCCCCCCCCCTGTCACCAAGAAGTTAAACCAACAAAGAAAAATAAACCATTGTCCTCCAGGAGGCCTCTTCCGCCTTCTGGACTCCGGTGAATGTTGTCTCCTCTGGGGTAGAACACAGATCACCTTGGTTCTAGCACACCCTTGGTTCTAGAACACCGACCCCCCCCCCCCTAGACCTCCTGGCAGCTGTATGGGCCTTGTATGGCTGGTCAGCAATCAGCCCCTTGATTTCTCACCAGCCTCAATCAGCCTCAATTTTGTCCTTGGCCCGGAGGACCCGTCGAGACCTGGGAGCGTTGAAGGGACAAGAACCACCTGGTGACCCGATAGTTTGTGTCCTTTACTCTTGACATCCAGACCAGGGGAGCATGGTCCGTGACCAGGGTGAAGTGCGTACCCAACAGGTAATAACCACTTCACCGCTAGACACTCTTTCTCGACAATCGAGTACTTATTTTCTCATGGTACCAGCTTTCGGCTTAAACATGATGGGGTGTTCCTGGGACAGGACGGCCCCTAGTCCCGTGTCACACGCAACCATCTGCACCAGCGTCGGTGCCTGTAAATCGGGAGTCAGATGGGAGCACAGGGCTTCCTTCAGGCGCCTGAATGCCGCTTCGGGCCTCATCCGACCACTTCACTGTTTTTGGGAGGCTGGCCCTGGTCAGATGGGTAAGGGGGGGAGGCTATAGCTACAAAGTTCGGGATAAACCGGATATAGTATATTGGCATCCCCAGGAAGGACTTGACCTGTGTCTTTGAGTGGGGAACGGGTCAGTCACGAACCCCCCCCGTACCTTCTTCTCCTGGGGCTTGACGTTCACCACGTCCAATCAAATACGCCATGTACTCCACCTCCTCGCTTGACAGCTTGGGATTCGTTGTCAACCCGGCTTGCCTGAGCGCATCCAGCACTGCCTGGATGCGTGTCAGGTGCTCTTCCCAACATTGGCTGTGGATGATGATATCATCCACATAGGCTGTTACATACTGTTCATGGGTGTCCCCGGCTGCTGTACAAAGTCATTTACAGATCCCACCTTCTCTGTCACCTCGTATGTCCCTTGTGATATTGCCAGGAACTTACTTTAGCACCTTGTCACCCACATGGAACTCTTGGGGCTGGGTAACCTGAATTATAGACCTTGGCTTTGGCTCGCTGTTTCCTTACCACTGGCGATCTGGCTGTCATCCGCTCCTTCATCGTCTCTCCGCTGCGTTAAGGGGGTCGGAAGGGCTTCCCATCACCTCCTTGGCGTGGTCCAGTTTGCCGCGTGGTCTCCTCCTGTAGAGGAGTTCAAAAGGGGAAAACCCAGTTGAGGTCTTGGGGAACTATCTCGGATTGAGAACATTAGGTGGGGTAGTAGCTGGTCCCGGTTCTTCACGTCCCACTCAATGACCTTCCGAAAGCATTTTTGTTTGAGCGTCTTATTGAACATTTCGACGAGCCCATCCGTCTGCGGATAAAATACGGAGGTTCGGTTCTGCTTTATAGTCGGGACATCATCTTGCTACCTTGGTTGGTCAGAATTTCATTGGTTGAAGTGGTGGAACAACTCCCGGGCGATTCCCAGTTTCTCTTTAACGCTCTGCTATTTCTGACCTGTCTATCTTAACCTGTTATGGCTGCAATCCCAATACTGGGATTGATATGACAACTACCAGTAAAAATAGAGGGCGACAAAATTCAAACCAGAGAAATCTCATAACTACAATTCTTAAAACATACATGTGTCTTATAACATTTTAAATCTATTTTCGTTGTTAATCCCACCAAAGTGTCCGATTTCAAATAGGCTTTTCAGCGAAAGCACTACAAACGATTATGTTAGGTCTCCACCAAACCACAATAAGCACAGCCATTTTCCAGCAAAATATAGCCTTCACAAAAAACAAAAAATAAAGAAAATGAATCACTAACCTTGAATTATCTTCATCCGATGACACTCATAGGACTTCATGTTGCACAATGCATGCATGTTTTGTTTGATAAAGTTCATATTTATATAAAAAAAATCTGAGTTTACATTGGTGCGTTAGATTCACTAGTTCCAAAAACATCAAGTGATTTTGCATAGCCACATCATTCAACAGAAATCATAAAAAGTTGATAATATAGTTATACACATGGAATTATAGATATACCTCTCCTTAATGCAACCGCTGTGTCAGACTTTCAAAAAAACTTTACGGAAAAAGAAATGCATGCAATAATCTGAGACGGCGCTCAAAAGTAAAAACACCACAGCCGCAAAGATGGTGTCAACATAAACAAGAAATGACGCGATAAATATTCCCTTACCTTGATGATCTACATCAGAAAGCACTCCAGGAATCCCAGGTCCACAATAAATGTTTGTTTTGTTCGAAAATGTGTCATGCCTTGGTCTTAGTATTTTGTGTTTTCTTTATTATTTTGGTCAGGCCAGGGTGTGACATGGGTTTATTTATGTGGTGTGTTTTGTCTTGGGGTTTTTGTAGGTATTGGGATTGTGGCTCAGTGGGGATATCTAGAATAGTCTATGGCTGTCTGGAGTGGTTCTCAATGAGAGGCAGGTGTTTATCGTTGTCTCTGATTGGGGAACCATATTTAGGCAGCCATATTCTTTGAGTGTTTCGTGGGTGATTGTTCCTGTCTCTGTGTTAGTTTGCACCAGTATAGGCTGTTTAGGTTTTCGCGGTACGTTTCTTGTTTTGTATTCGTTCGTGTTTATTTGTTTATTAAACATGTATCAAAATTACCACGCTGCATTTTGGTCCGATCCTTGCTACACCTCCTCTTCAGAGGAGGAGATAGAAGAAAACCCGAACAAAATGTATGTTATTTATGTACAAATACCTTCTTTTGTAAATTTGTATCTGTTTGGTATACATAACCAAACGCTAATTCTGGTCTGCGTTATATCGGACAAAAACTTAAAATAGTTATATTACCGGTCGAAGAAACATTTCAAGCTAAGTACAGAATCAATCGTTAGGATGTTTTTAACATATAGCTTCAATAAAGTTCCAACCGGAGAATTCCTTCTTGTCTTCGTGAGCAATGGAACGCAAGTGACTACCATGAGGGAAAAGTGGGATCACAAAATGGCTGCATGATGGACAGCTGATATATACAGCTCTCATTCACTCCCACAACAACATAGAAGCCTCATTATAATTTCTATTGATGGTTGACATCTAGTGGAACCCCTAGGCAGTGCAACATCGTTCATATCTCAAGGGGATTTCATTGGGGACTCTGGTGAATACATACAAGCTCAGATTTCTGACTTCCTGTTTTGATTTCAACTCAGGTTTTCGCCTGCCAATATGAGTTCTGTTATACTCACAGACATCATTCAAACAGTTTTAGAAACTTCAGAGTGTTTTCTATCCAATACTAATAATAATTTGCAAATATTAGCGACTATGACTGAGGAGCAGGCCATTTGATATGGGCACCTTTTCATCCAAGCTACTCAATACTGCCCCTGCATCCATAAAAAGTTAACACTTTACTATTTCTGACCTGTCCATCTTGACGCTCTGCTATTTCTGACCTGTCTATCTTAACACTTTACTATTTCTGACCTGTCTATCTTAACACTTTACTATTTCTGACATGTCTATCTTGACGCTCTGCTATTTCTGACCTGTCTATCTTAACACTTTACTATTTCTGACCTGTCTATCTTAACACTTTACTATTTCTGACCTGTCTATCTTGACGCTCTGCTATTTCTGACCTGTCTATCTTGACGCTCTGCTATTTCTGACCTGTCTATCTTGACGCTCTGCTATTTCTGACCTGTCTATCTTGACGCTCTGCTATTTCTGACCTGTCTATCTTGACGCTCTGCTATTTCTGACCTGTCTATCTTGACGCTCTGCTATTTCTGACCTGTCTATCTTGACGCTCTGCTATTTCTGACCTGTCTATCTTGACGCTCTGCTATTTCTGACCTGTCTATCTTAACACTTTACTATTTCTGACCTGTCTATCTTGACGCTCTGCTATTTCTGACCTGTCTATCTTAACGCTCTGCTATTTCTGACCTGTCTATCTTAACGCTCTGCTATTTCTGACCTGTCTATCTTAACACTTTACTATTTCTGACCTGTCTATCTTAACACTTTACTATTTCTGACCTGTCTATCTTGACGCTTTACTATTTCTGACCTGTCTATCTTGACGCTCTGCTATTTCTGACCTGTCTATCTTGACACTTTACTATTTCTGACCTGTCTATCTTAACACTTTACTATTTCTGACCTGTCTATCTTGACGCTCTGCTATTTCTGACCTGTCTATCTTAACGCTCTGCTATTTCTGACCTGTCTATCTTAACGCTCTGCTATTTCTGACCTGTCTATCTTAACACTTTACTATTTCTGACCTGTCTATCTTAACGCTCTGCTATTTCTGACCTGTCTATCTTAACACTTTACTATTTCTGACCTGTCTATCTTGACGCTCTGCTATTTCTGACCTGTCTATCTTAACGCTCTGCTATTTCTGACCTGTCTATCTTAACGCTCTGCTATTTCTGACCTGTCTATCTTAACGCTCTGTTATTTCTGACCTGTCTATCTTAACACTTTACTATTTCTGACCTGTCTATCTTAACGCTCTGCTATTTCTGACCTGTATCTTAACACTTTACTATTTCTGACCTGTCTATCTTAACACTCTACTATTTCTGACCTGTCTATCTTGACGCTCTGCTATTTCTGACCTGTCTATCTTAACGCTCTGCTATTTCTGACCTGTCTATCTTAACGCTCTGCTATTTCTGACCTGTCTATCTTAACGCTCTGTTATTTCTGACCTGTCTATCTTAACACTTTACTATTTCTGACCTGTCTATCTTAACGCTCTGCTATTTCTGACCTGTCTATCTTAACACTCTGCTATTTCTGACCTGTCTATCTTAACGCTCTGTTATTTCTGACCTGTCTATCTTAACACTTTACTATTTCTGACCTGTCTATCTTGACGCTCTGCTATTTCTGACCTGTCTATCTTAACGCTCTGCTATTTCTGACCTGTCTATCTTAACGCTCTGCTATTTCTGACCTGTCTATCTTAACGCTCTGCTATTTCTGACCTGTCTATCTTAACACTTTACTATTTCTGACCTGTCTATCTTAACACTTTACTATTTCTGACCTGTCTATTTCTGACCTGTCTCAGTCTAGGCCAGCTCCTGGCCATCTATCATGAGTGGTTTGATAGAATGGAGTGTGACAGAATGGAGTGTCTGTCTCTGAGGCCCATTAGACCCTGTTTTGTCATATTTAGCCCATGTCTTGTGTATTATGTGTGCTTGTCAGCCTAGTCACAAAATGTTAGTAGAACACTTGTTCCACTATTGAAGGTCAAGGTCAAAACCCGGTTGGTTTTTAGATAGTATATATGTGTCGGTGTGAATATGGAAATTTTAAAAGGGGTAGGTCTCATGGCTGTGTTTTCAGAGGGAGGATAATAGCGGGTCAATAGCTAATCGTAAACTCCGTGCCCCGAAGTGACACTGTGGTAAAAGAGTAAAAGTACAAAGGTCCCTAAGGACCATTGTTGAATCACCAGGACTTAACCTCCAGACTGCCTCTATTCTCATGTGTTCTCATGTGTCTCTGACTCACCGAATACGACTCAAATGACACCCTATTGCCTACATAGTGCACTACCTTTAATCAGGGGCCCATAGGGACTAGGGTCCAATTTGTAACGCAAAACCCTGACCACTCTGTGTGGACAGCTGTGAGCCGGGTCAGGACCCAACCTTTACATGATGGGATAGAGCTGGGAACACTAAGCAAAATGAGTAATGCACACACATGCACACACACACACACACACACACACACAGACACACACCAATCAATATTTCTCTCTGCGATGATCGTTTCAAATGATAAGTGCTTCAACTATTCCATAACCATGGTTACATTGATCATTCCTCTCAGAAAAACTGAAGAGCAAAACAGAAAATTATTTAATTTTTTAAAATATTAAAGGGGCATTTTATTTTTTTATTTTCTTCCCCACATTCTGGGTTTTGATTACCAAGTCAGGAGACAAAGAGTAACAGAGTTTCTGACAGCGTTCGTTATCTGTGACAAACAATGAACAAGGTGACATAAACTTCCTCTAACACATGGTTTAATGGATACCTGGGCTTTACATCCACAGCACCAGGGAACAGAGGAGAGTGTGTGTGTGTGTGTGTGTGTGTGTGTCTCTCGTTTCTGTTGTCATGGCGACGGCATGCACCTTCCAGTACGTGAATGATGCACAGGGGCTTCCAGTCCACCCACACACACACATACGCACGCACACATGTACGTACACACACACACGCACGCACGCACACACACACACACAGGGAAATTATTAGAAGGAAAACCTTTTTGTCATCATTTTTATGGCACCAGATTGACATTAGTCGCAGTATAATATTTAGCTAGCTCGCGAAGATTGATTTTATGTAGATAATGTTAGCATTGCTAACTTATGTTTGCCGAACTTAGCTGGCTAATGACAACGTTGCCTTTTCTAAAGTAAATTCGACGACATAGTTGTGTCCTGCAAAAGATTTGTCTAATTTTTGGCAACGGCAAAGTATTTCTACTGTGTCGATGAGACGAAACAGTCCCTGATCAGAATGGCGTCATGGCGTCAGCACCATTGTGGCAGAGAGCAACTTGACAACGTTCATAACAATGGCGTGACGCGCCCGGGTGACGGAGGTGAATAGAGCGAGAAGGATGAGAGAGAGGAGGATAAAGTAGGGAGGGGGAAGGCAACAGGAAAAAAGGAAATGATTACTGAAAAACATGGATTAAAGTAGAAAGAGGAGGAGGAGGAGGAGGACGAGGACGAGGAGGATAAGTAGGGAGGGGGAAGGCAACAGGAAAAAAGGAAATGATTACTGAAAAACATGGATTAAAGTAGAAAGAGGAGGAGGAGGAGGAGGACGAAGACGAGGACGAGGACGAGGAGGAGGAGGAGGAGGAGGAGGAGGAGGAGGAGGAGGACGAGGACGAGGACGAGGAAGAGGAGGACGAGGACGAGGAGGAGGAGAGGAAAGAGGAGGATGCAAAATATGAAACGGTGTGAGGATTTGCTGTAAAGAAAGTCAATAGTGGAGAAAAAAGTAGATGTTTGTTGAGTAGAAGTTGTTGATGGAAATAGCTGTTTGAATTTGCCACATCTGGCCATGGCTGGCTCCTTCCTCTCTGTTGGTGTCACACATCCTGTTGGGCTGCACACTGGGGCCCATATTGACACCGTGTCACACATCCTGTTGAGCTGCACACTGGGGCCCATATTGACACCGTGTCACACATCCTGTTGGGCTGCACACTGGGGCCCATATTGACACCGTGTCACACATCCTGTTGGGCTGCACACTGGGTCCCATATTGACACTATGTCACACATCCTGTTGGGCTGCACACTGGGGCCCATATTGACACTATGTCACACATCCTGTTGGGCTGCACACTGGGGCCCATATTGACACTATGTCACACATCCTGTTGGGCTGCACACTGGGGCCCATATTGACACCGTGTCACACATCCTGTTGAGCTGCACACTGGGGCCCATATTGACACTGTGTCACACATCCTGTTGGGCTGCACACTGGGGCCCATATTGACACCGTGTCACACATCCTGTTGGGCTGCACACTGGGGCCCATATTGACACTGTGATGTTACTAGTTTGACCTCAACACTTCTTTTACTTCCCATCTGACCTTTTCAAAAGTCCCTTTTTGTGTCAATTAGTCTATTTTGTCGATTCAAAGGAGAAGAAGTGATTTTACATTTTGCATATATGTGATGTTTTGGACTGTTCTCTCTCTGGCTCTCTGTGGGTATGTTTAAAAAAAAAAATGTGTATCCTGCTGTGTTTGGGTGTAAGTATACAGAGACAGCACGGTATGTGAGTTTGATTGTCTGTTGAACATTTCATTCCTCTGGATAGGCACTGCACTCAGGAAACTGTCCACCTGTGTGTTGATCCACATATCTCATGATAACAGGCGTACCTCTCTTCACTCCCCCTTCTCTCACTTTCCCTCTCTCCCCTCCTCCCCCTCTCTCTCCCTCCCTCCCTGCACTCTCCCCTCCTCCCCCCTCTCTCCCCTCTCTCTCCTCCTCCCCTCTCTCCCCTCCCCGCTCTCTCCCTTCTCTCTCCCTCTCCCCCCCCTCTCTCTCCCTCCCTCCCCCTCTCCCCTCCTCGCCCCTCTCTCTCCCTCTCTCCCCTCCTCCCCCTCTCCCTCCCCCCTCTCTCTCCCTCTCTCCTCTCTCCCTCTCTCCCCTCCCCTCCCGTCTCCCTCTCCCCCCCCCTCTCTCTCCCTCCCCTCTCCCCCCCTCTCCCTCCCCCCTCCCTCTCCCATCTCCTATATATTTTGCTGTATATTCCAGTCAACCCAGTGGAAACAACAATAATGTTTTCTAAGTGAGTGGAGGCCAATCACCTTTTCACTGCATTGGGCTTTACCTATAATGGTGTTGGGCTGGGCCATAACTGCTGCACATTTGCCCTATCCGCTCTGTATTACTACATTAGTCTAATGTATGGATTCACCCAGGAACACTGAGCTCAACACTTTCCCTTTTAATTCCCTTTTAATGAAGAAGGAGGAAGGAGAAAAAAGGATAATAATGACAGAGCACAGAAGAGAAGGAAGGAGAGGAAGGAGTGGAAGGAGAGGAAGAAGAGGAAGAAGAAGGGAATGAGAAGGAAGGAGAAGGAATGGGAGGGAAGGAGAAGGAATGGGAGGGAAGGAAAAGGAATGGGAGGGAAGGAGAAGGAATGGGAGGGAAGGAGAAGGAATGGGAGGAAAGGAGAAGGAATGGGAGGAAAGGAGAAGGAATGGGAGGAAAGGAGAAGGAATGGGAGGGAAGGAGAAGGAATGGGAGGGAGGAAGAAGGATTGGGAGGGAAGGAATGGGAATAAATTGTTTTGATACAGTTGAAGTCGGAAGTTTACATTCACCTTAGCCAAATACATTTAAACTCAGTTTTTCACAATTTCTGACATTTAATCCTTGTAAAAATTCCCTGTCTTAGGTCAGTTAGGATCACCAATTTAGTTTAAGAATGTGAAACGTCAGAATAATAGTACAGAGAATTATTTATTTCAGATTTGATTTCTATCATCATATTCCCAGTGGGTCAGAAGTTTACATACACTCGATTAGAATTCGGTAGCATTTTGGGTAGCTTTCCACAAGCTTCAACCAATAAATTGGGTACATTTTAGCCCAATCCTCCGGACAGTAACTGAGTCAAGTTTGTAGGCCTCCTTGCTCGCACACACTTTTTTCAGTTCTGCCCACATATTTTCTATAGGATTGAGGTCAGGGCTTTGTGATGGCCACTCCAATACCTTGACTTTGTTGTCCTTAAGCCATTTTACCACAACTTTGGAAGTATGCTTGGGGTCATTGTCCATTTGGAAGCCCCATTTGCGATCAAGCTTTAACTTCCTGACGGATGTCTTGAGATATTGCTTCAATATATCCACATAATTTCCTCCCTCATGATACCATCTATTTTGTGAAGTTCACCAGTCCCTCCTGCAGCAAATCACCCCCACAACATGATGCTGCCACCCCCGTGCTTCACAGTTGGGATGTGGTTCTTCGGCTTTCAAGCCTCCCCCTTTTTCCTCCAAACATAACGATGGTCATTTCCAAACAGTTCAATTTTTGTTTCATCAGACCAGAGGACATTTCTCCAAAAAGTACAATCTTTGTCCCCATGTGCAGTTGCAAACCGTAGTCTGGCTTTTTTATGCCGGTTTTGGAGCAGTGGCTTCTTCCTTGCTGAGCGTCCTTTCAGGTTATGTCGATATAGGACTCGTTTTACTGTGGATATAGATACTTTTGTACCTGTTTTCTTCCAGCATCTTCACAAGGTCCTTTGCTGTTGTTCTGGGATTGATTTGCACTTTTCGCACCAAAGTACGTTCATCTCCAGGATACAGAACACTTCTCCTTCCTGAGCTGTATGATGGCTGCGTTGTCCCATGGCGTTTATACTTACGTATTATTGATGTCAATTAGCCTATCAGAAGCTTCTAAAGCCATGACATCATTTTCTGGAATTTTCCAAGCTGTTTAAAGGCACAATCATCTTAGTGTATGTAAACTTCTGACCCACTGGAATTTTGAAATAGTGAATTATAAGTGAAATAATCTGTCTGTAAACAATTGTTGGAAACATTATTTGTGTCTTGCATAAAGTAGACACCCTAACCAACTTGCCAAAACTATTGTTTGTTAACAAGAAATGTGTGGAGAGGTAGAAAAACGAGTTTGAATGACTCCAACCTAAGTGTATGTAATCTTCAGATTTCAACTGTAGGAACATACAGCATATATATATAAAATATATATAAATATATATATAAAATATATATATATATATATATATTCATTTGAGCCAGAATAGACTGAAGAGGAGTTGAGACAGCGAGAAAAATAATTAAAAGACCAGCTGGACTGGGACTCACGAGGATAAATGACAAATTAGTAAGTTATTTTGCCGTTGTTAGCTAAGATCTATTTTTACACGAGGCTGTTGTGTAGTACAGTATAATTTGGTGATCGATTCATCCATTACGGGGCTTACTAGTACCACTACAGGCCAAGCTAGCCAAGTTTAGCTAGTTAACCTCTTGAATCTAGGGGGCACTATTTTCATTTTTGGAAAAATAACGTTCCGTAAGTAAACGGGCTATTTTGTCAGGACAAGATGCTAGAATATGATATGATATAATTTGCAGATTAGGATAGAAAACACTCTAAAGTTTCCAAAACTGTAAAAAAATATTGTCTGATTCCTGATTAGATTTTTCTCAGGCTTTCGCCTGCGATATCAGTTCTGTTATACTCACAGGCAATATTGTTACAGCCAAACGGCTATAGTCACGGATGAAACATCTGTAAAAATTGGCAAACCTTCCCGTAGAGATAGTTATTCCTGTCTGCGCGATGATCTGAAAAACCTACTGGCTGTCGTCAACTTTATTATCCGGAGTATGAACATTAGCGGGTGGATGGTGTGCGCGCCTCCTGGGTGGGACTAGAAGTCCACTCCGAGTACCTCTTCTCTGCCGGTAATGTTTTGGGGCAGCCTCTGGAATCAGTTCAATTGCGCTGGGGGGTAGGGACAAAATATCCGAATTGGGAAAGTTGTATTATATATATATATATATATATACAGTTGTTGCCTTCTCACCAAGCTGCTTGCCTATTGTCCTGTAGTCCATCCCAGCCTTGTGCAGGTCTACAATTTTATCCCTGATGTCCTTACACAGCTCTCTGGTCTTAGCCATTGTGGAGAGGTTGGAGTCTGTTTGATTGAGTATGTGGACAAGTGTCTTTTATACAGGTAATGAGTTCAAACAGGTGCAGTTAATACAGGTAATGAGTGGAGAACAGGAGGTCTTCTTAAAGAAAAACTAACAGGTCTGTGAGAGTCGGAATTCTTACTGGTTGGTAGGTGATCAAATACTTATGTCATGCAATAAAATGCAAATTAATAACTTAAAAATCATACAATGTGATTTTCTGGATTTCTGTTTTAGATTCCGTCTCTTACAGTTGAAGTGTACCTATGATATAAATTACAGACCTCTACATGCTTTGTAAGTAGGAAAACCTGCAAAATCGGCAGTGTTTCAAATACTTGTTCTCCCCACTGTATGCTCCTCCGACATTGCTCGTCCAAATATTTATATATTTCTTAATTCCGTTATTTTACTTTTAGATTTGTGTGTATGTTTTTGTATTGTTAGATACTCCTGCGCTGTTGGAGCTAGGAACACATGCATTTAGCTACACCCGCGAAAACATGTGCTAAATATGTGTATATGACCAATAATGATAGATTTTTATTGTTTGGTGCTAAGTTTGAGAGCTATGGGATTGAAAGGATACCCATGTAATTTCCCCCCACTAAAACCCAGTGTATTTGTTAACCAAGTGTCTCTCTCTGCATGATGTATCTCTGCATGATGTACACTGCTGCCATTGCTGTCCCTGGAGCTGTGCTTATGTACTGGATTTCACGCACAAACAAACACACACACACACACACACACACACTCTCTCCCTCTTTTCTCGCTCTCTCTGTCTCTCTGTCTCTCTGTCTCTCTTTCTCTCTCTCTCTTTCTCTCTCTCTCTTTCTCTCTCTCTCTTTCTCTCTCTCTCTCTCTCTCTCTCTCTCTCTCTCTCTCTCTCTTTCTTTCTCTCTCTCTCTTACTGTCTCTCTCTGTCTTTCTCTCTCTCTCTCTCTTACTGTCTCTCTCTCTCGCTATCTCTCTCTCTCTCTTACTGTATCACTCTCTCTCTCTTACTGTCTCTCTCTCTCTCTCTCTCTCTCTCTTACTGTCTCTCTCTCTCGCTATCTCTCTCTTACTGTCTCTCTCTCTCTCTCTCTCACTGTCTCTCTCTCTCTCTTACTGTCTCTCTCTCTCGCTATCTCTCTGTCTCTCTTACTGTCTCTCTCTCTTACTGTCTCTCTCTCTCGCTATCTCTTTCTCTCTCTCACTCTCTCGCTCTCTGTCACTCTTTCCAGCTCTCTTACTCTCTCTTACTCTCTCTCTCTGTCTTTCTCTGTCTCTCTCTCTCTCTCTCTCTCTCTCTCTCTCTCTGTCTCTGTCTCTCTCCCTCTCTCTCTGTCTCTCTCTCTCCCTCTCTCTCTTTTTCTCTCTCTCACAGCACAGTATCCGTCAATTCATCAAAGTGTCATAGCGCTCCTCCACTGCAGACCGGTCGCAAATCAACCGCACAAGGCAAAACAAACACAGCTATGCGCACACACACACACACACACACACACACACACACACACACACAGGTGTGCGGTGGTCCCGGCAGTCCAGCTCCGAGAAGGTCACACCTCTCCCTTTGTGTCTGTTTAGTTGTGTGTGTCCCGTAGCGGGTAGTGCCAACCAGACTCTAACATCTGCACTCGGCAGCAGGCAGAGCTGTCTCTGCTGTTCGTGCCAGGTAGAAAACCCACGTCTCAAAAGGCCTAAACACTTCATTTATGTATTTATTTTTATTGCGTATCATAGTGGATTTACCACATCAGAGCTGGTCACTGGAATCAACCAGCTCATTTCAAATCATAGCGGTGACTGTGAGCCTGAGGATTTTACTATGGACCACATCAATCCAAGGAGTCACTTAATCAAAGACTCAACGTGTCAGTGTGTGTTGAAGGATGTGTGTGTGTGTGTGTGTTCGGTGTGTGTGTTCGGTGTGTGTGTTTTGTGTGTGTGTTCGGTGTGTGTGTTTTGTGTGTGTGTTCTGTGTGTGTGTTTGGTGTGTGTGTTATGTGTGCGTGTTTGGTGTGTGTGTTCTGTGTGCGTGTTTGGTGTGTGTGTTCTGTGTGTGTGTTCTGTGTGTGTGTTCTGTGTGTGTGTTCTGTGTGTGTGTTTTGTGTGTGTGTTTCCAAACATAACTCACCGAGCAACGCATTTATTTATTATTTTATTTGTCAAAGACCAACAACATTCCGTTGCACCTGATTTAGCTAGTTAGCTCATTTTCATCTGTTGTCATCCCTGACTGTAGTTCTTTCCTTTATCTAAGTTGTGTTTATCCTGGGACAAGTTGTATTTCTCCTGGGACAAGTTGTATTTATCCTGGGACAAGTTGTATTTCTCCTGGGACAAGTTGTATTTATCCTGGGGACAAGTTGTATTTATCCTGGGACAAGTTGTATTTATCCTGGGGACAAGTTGTATTTATCCTGGGACAAGTTGTATTTCTCCTGGGGACAAGTTGTATTTATCCTGGGACAAGTTGTATTTCTCCTGGGGACAAGTTGTATTTATCCTGGGACAAGTTGTATTTATCCTGGGGACAAGTTGTATTTATCCTGTTACAAGTTGTATTTATCCTGGGACAAGTTGTATTTATCCTGGGACAAGTTGTATTTATCCTGGGACAAGTTGTATTTATCCTGGGGACAAGTTGTATTTATCCTGGGACAAGTTGTATTTATCCTGGGACAAGTTGTATTTATCCTGGGACAAGTTGTATTTATCCTGGGGACAAGTTGTATTTATCCTGTTACAAGTTGTATTTCTCCTGGGGACAAGTTGTATTTATCCTGTTACAAGTTGTATTTCTCCTGGGGACAAGTTGTATTTATCCTGGGACAAGTTGTATTTATCCTGGGGACAAGTTGTATTTATCCTGTTACAAGTTGTATTTCTCCTGGGGACAAGTTGTATTTATCCTGGGACAAGTTGTATTTATCCTGGGACAAGTTGTATTTATCCTGGGACAAGTTGTATTTATCCTGGGACAAGTTGTATTTATCCTGGGGACAAGTTGTAATTATCATGTTACAAGTTGTATTTCTCCTGGGGACAAGTTGTATTTATCCTGGGACAAGTTGTATTTATCCTGGGACAAGTTGTATTTATCCTGTTACAAGTTGTATTTATCCTGGGACAAGTTGTATTTATCCTGGGACAAGTTGTATTTATCCTGGGACAAGTTGTATTTATCCTGGGACAATGCCCGCCACAGCAGAAGTCTGTATTTTGAAATATGTCCAAATGTAAATCAGGTTAATGGATTTAATAAAACTACTCTGATGCATCATTGATTTTTGAACTTCCACAAATGTGTATTTTTTTCTCAGTTTCAATTTTAACCTCCTGTTTTTCTCTCAATCTGTGAAAATGTCACTGGTCGCTGTCAAAAAAAAAACCATCTAAAAGCACTGGAGTAGTTTATTATCCCAGCGGTAGCTCAGATATTGATTTTTAAAAAGATGCTACTACTTTGGCATAGGTGTTAATCCTGAAAACTGCATTCCCCGATGCTGCCGTGTGTTCCCTCTCTTCACCTACACTACATACACTAAATAGTTCATGTACTCTGTATCTTCCCTCTATAGAGTTGATCTACTATTTATCTTACCTCTTTATAAGGTATACAGTTTATCTGGCTTCTGTTTATTTAAACCATTCAATACTTGTATGGAGGATATGGGAACATCTTTCACAGTTGGTTTTGTAACTGTCTTACTATTGCAGGAACTCTGGGAAAATGATATAATTTGATTGTTTGATCAAGTAAACCTAATAGAGAAAACATGTACATTTCCTTCAACATCAAAAATCCAGAGTGACTTAAAGTAGTGACTGTATACTGTATGTGTTTCATACTTTTTACAAACTGGCGAGAACTGAACCCACCATGTGCTACCAACTGAGTCAAATGGGACAAAGGAAACAAGCAAATTAACTAACTAAAGTAAGAAATGTGTGAATTGTGAAACCAGGAATTTTTTTCCCCTCTTGCATTGGTGAACTAGCCAGCTAATGACAAACATAGCAAATATAGTTTTTTTCTATTTGTTTTCAGGGACAAATGGGAACTGATAAGCATTGGCTTGGCATGACAGTTGTGTTTGACTGGTATGGAGGTAACACATGTGATCTGATTAAAAACATAGGAAAAGCAGCCAGTTGTGTTCTGCTTAATCTAGGCTTTCTAGCCTAGTTCTTTATTGCATCTTGCCTGTGCCGCTCTGTCATCACTCATCCATATATTTATATGTATATATTCTTATTTTGTTCCTTTACTTAGATTTGTGTGTATTAGGTAGTTGTTGTGGAATTGCTAGATTACTTGTTAGATATTGCTGCACTGTCAGAACTAGAAGCACAAGCATTTCGCTACACTCGCACTAACATCTGCTAACCATGTATATGTGACCAATAACATCTGCTAACCATGTGTATGTGACCAATAACATCTGCACCCCATGTGTATGTGACCAATAACATCTGCTAACCATGTGTATGTGACCAATAACATCTGCTAACCATGTGTATGTGACCAATAACATCTGCTAACCATGTGTGTGTGACCAATAACATCTGCTAACCATGTGTATGTGACCAATAACATCTGCTAACCATGTGTATGTGACCAATAACATCTGCTAACCATGTGTATGTGACCAATAACATCTGCTAACCATGTGTATGTGACCAATAACATCTGCCAACCATGTGTATGTGACCAATTTGATTTGATGCAGTGTTTGTTTACATAACGTTAGGTAACTATCTTCTTGTCACTTTCCCATCACAAATTTATTTCACCATATGAAGAAAATGTTTGGAATTCTGAAATGATCAGTTAAAAGTAAATCAGTGACAACTTGATGAAGCCTATGAATATACAAAACTGTTTATGAAACCATTGCACATTAATCAAATCAGAATAAAATGTATTGTTCACATTCACGTGTTTGACAGATGTTATTGCGGCTGTAGTAAAATGTTTGTGCTTGTAGCTCCGGCAATGCAGTAATATCTAACAAGTCATATCTAACGGTTTCACAACATATACCCTAAAATACACGTAAATCTAAGGAAGGGATTGAATTAACGATTCATATACATATATGTAAGAGTGGCTAAGATAAAGTGGCATAGTATAGAATACAGTGGTTCCTCCTTTTTAAAGTTTTGAGATTATGCTGCGGGACATAGAGTTAAATTGTGGTACCCTGCATCACTGCTTCATTGCACCCGACCACCACTAGGGGGAGTTAGAGCACCGATTATGCTTTTGGGTCCTGCTGTGTCTTACTGACAATGAATGGAGGACATAAACCTCAATAGAAATTGATAATTGTGCACGACTTCAGTATTACTTACTAAAACTGTTGTTACACTAAGGTTTTTGTTATTTTATTTGGGATTATTTTGCTCTTACTGTAGTACTGTAGACCACTCCCGACCAGTCACGTTGTACATCGAAAGCAATCCAAGCATTTGTGTAAGTTTATCCATAGCCTAGCATAGCATTATGCACACTTAGCATCAGGAAGCTTGGTCACGAAAATCAGAAAAGCAATCAAATTAACCGTTTACCTTTGATGATCTTCGGATGTTTTCACTCACGAGACTCCCAGTTACACAGCAAATATTCCTTTTGTTCCATAAAGATTATTTTTATACCCAAAATACCGATGTTTGTTTGTCATCAGAAATCCACATGGAAGATAAAAAAAAGTAAAAAATACTCTTTCAAAATGACGATGTTTATTTAGTTATGGATCCATAAGGAATTACTATGTGAATAAATATCACTGAATTACAGAAATATCCTCCAATCCTATGTAAGCAACATGCTGTGTTGTTATTTACAGTGGGGATGGACAGCTGGTGGCATTTTGAAAACAGGTTTTCAAAAATCTCGTAGCCTGATTAGCAGGACAATAGACTCTTTATATCCACTGTAGGAGTGAGCGTCCCCCTACCTGCAATGTTTTAAATGCTTAAGTAGTCTGAAGTGTTATATTTCTAACTCAAAACAGCATGACATAATTTTTTCATCAACGTCTTTATGCATATTAAAATTAATAAAACTCTTTCAAAATGCTCATGTTTATTTAGTTATGGATCCATAAGGAATTACTATGGGAATAAATATCAGTTAACCTTCTTTAGACAACTTTGTTCCAATATTTCTGTACTTAACAAATCATTGCCTACTGGAAAATACAAAGTTGCGAAAGTATTCGGCCCCCTTGAACTTTGCGACCTTTTGCCACATTTCAGGCTTCAAACATAAAGATATAAAACTGTATTTTTTTGTGAAGAATCAACAACAAGTGAGACACAATCATGAAGTGGAATGACATTTATTGGATATTTCAAACTTTTTTAACAAATCAAAAACTGAAAAATTGGGCGTGCAAAATTATTCAGCCCCTTTACTTTCAGTGCAGCAAACTCTCTCCAGAAGTTCAGTGAGGATCTCTGAATGATCCAATGTTGCCCTAAATGACTAATGATGATAAATACAATCCACCTGTGTGTAATCAAGTCTCCGTATAAATGCACCTGCACTGTGATAGTCTCAGAGGTCCGTTAAAAGCGCAGAGAGCATCATGAAGAACAAGGAACACACCAGGCAGGTCCGAGATACTGTTGTGAAGAAGTGTAATGCCGAATTTGGATACATAAAAGATTTCCCAAGCTTTAAACATCCCAAGGAGCACTGTGAAAGCGATAATATTGAAATGGATGGAGTATCAGACCACTGCAAATCTACCAAGACCTGGCCGTCCCTCTAAACTTTCAGCTCATACAAGGAGAAGACTGATCAGAGATGCAGCCAAGAGGCCCATGATCACTCTGGATGAACTGCAGAGATCTACAGTTGAGGTGGGAGACTCTGTCCATAGGACAACAATCAGTCGTATATTGCACAAATCTGCCCTTTATGGAAGAGTGGCAAGAAGAAAGCCATTTCTTAAAGATATCCATAAAAAGTGTTGTTTAAAGTTTGCCACAAGCCACCTGGGAGACACACCAAACATGTGGAAGAAGGTGCTCTGGTCAGATGAAACCAAAATTGAACTTATTGGCAACAATGCAAAACGTTATGTTTGGTGTAAAAGCAACACAGCAGAACACACCATCCCCACTGTCAAACATGGTGGTGGCAGCATCATGGTTTGGGCCTGCTTTTCTTCAGCAGGGACAGGGAAGATGGTTAAAATTGATGGGAAGATGGATGGAGCCAAATACAGGACCATTCTGGAAGAAAACCTGATGGAGTCTGCAAAAGATCTGAGACTGGGACGGAGATTTGTTTTCCAACAAGACAATGATCCAAAACATAAAGCAAAATCTACAATGGAATGGTTCAAAAATTAACATATCCAGGTGTTAGAATGGCCAAGTCAAAGTCCAGACCTGAATCCAATCGAGAATCTGTGGAAAGAACTGAAAACTGCTGTTCACAAATGCTCTCCATCCAACCTCACTGAGCTCGAGCTGTTTTGCAAGGAGGAATGGGAAAAAAATTCAGTCTCTCGATGTGCAAAACTGATAGAGACATACCCCAAGCGACTTACAGCTGTAATTGCAGCAAAAGGTGGCGCTACAAAGTATTAACTTAAGGGGGCTGAATAATTTTGCACGCCCAATTTTTCAGTTTTTGATTTGTTAAAAAAGTTTGAAATATCCAATAAATGTCATTCCACTTCATGATTGTGTCCCACTTGTTGTTGATTCTTCACAAAAAAATACAGTTTTATATCTTTATGTTTGAAGCCTGAAATGTGGCAAAAGGTCGCAAAGTTCAAGGGGGCCGAATACTTTCGCAAGGCACTGTATATATGTGGATTTTAAATACATTTTTTTAGGGGTTGATGCATTTTTCGTAAGGGCAAGTCAAGACAACTATGTCAAAATGGAAATTAAAAAACTTCAGAAGCTTTTTTCTTTCCTTTTATTTATCAAATTTATTTAGCTAATTTTCATTTTAATTCTGCATTGTTTGGAAAGGGCTCAGAAGTAAGGCTTTCACTTTAAAGTCTACCCCTGTTGTATTCGGCGCATGTGACAAATTACAATTTGATATGATTTAAACCTCAATTAGACTACACATTTTACATCTCATTGCAGGAAAACTCTCCTACAACAGGGTGATCAAATTAAGATCCTATTTGACATCTGTACTGAACACGGTTTTGAATGTTGGAGGTTCATCTCCTTGAGATGTCCTTCACTTGGTGATGCTAAAATGTTTATTATATTCCATTATTATTATATTACTATTTTTATTTTACTGTTAATTTATTATTTTGTCACTTCATGTTCCTATTCTTGTCTTATTATTATCGTATTATTTCTTATTGTTGCTTTGTCCAGAAGGAACTTGGAAGTTAGGATTTCGCTGGGACGTTGTATAACATGTGTATCCTGTACAAACAAACAGTACAGTGGAGTTTGTTTTTTTAACAATTCATGCAGATACAGGAAAACCAATTACAAGATGTTCATTATTATTTAAATGACATGTTGATATCTTCCCAGGGTTCTGGTATTGAGGCTGGGGCATCTGGGAGTTGTAGTTCATAGGTCTTATCCACTGCATGGAGAGAAAAAAGTCATTAACAACATTACAATATAAATGTGTTATGTTTTGCTCCATTTATTCTATTACAGACACCTTAATGGATACTTTTTAATTATATTATGTGAGATAAATATACAAATACCAAATTAAAAGAATATTTTCGTTTAAAGTAGAATGTATTGAATGTCCGAATGTTACCGGCTCCACGACAACTACATAAACATAAATAAATACATGTAATTTTGTCCTAAAAACATTTAATTATGAAAACTGTATATTTCCATT
Source organism: Oncorhynchus mykiss (assembly GCF_057628025.1). Classification (NCBI taxonomy): domain Eukaryota; kingdom Metazoa; phylum Chordata; class Actinopteri; order Salmoniformes; family Salmonidae; genus Oncorhynchus; species Oncorhynchus mykiss. Next base: position 4,248,573 of record NC_143051.1, on the reverse strand, counting down.
CATTCTTATGGAGGACTGCTTTTATTTTTTTACGTTTCATTTGACCTTTATCTTGACAGGGAAGGCACTCCGAGACCAATTGATATTTTACAGGTGAGCCCTGTAGAAGCAAAAATGTGCATATCTTTATACAATAAAAGAAAGTGCCAATATGGCCGACAAATGTGTCTTCAAAGCCGCTCATTGGCCAATACATAGCATCAGGAAACCAGGGTTTATATACATCAATGGCATTGACTGGTCTGGAAAGAAGTTTACACAGAAGACCTGGAAACAGGGGAGTTTGACCTCTCTCTGGGGTCATTTCTGTCATTTTAGTCTCTTAAAGCGACAGTTCACTCGAAATTCAAATTGACATGATTATTCACTTTAGTCTCTTTTCCTTTAATGTGTCTGTGTGATGTACTGTAGGTATGGACTCCTCCTGTGTCTGTGTGATGTACTGTCGGTATGGGCTCCTCCTGTGTCTGTGTGATGTACTGTAGGTATGGGCTCCTCATGTGTCTGTGTGATGTACTGTAGGTATGGGCTTCTCCTGTGTCTGTGTGATGTATCTCAGAGGGTTTCCTGTGTCTGTGTGATGTATCTCAGAGGGTTTCCTGTGTCTGTGTGATGTACCGTAGGTATGGGCTTCTCCTGTGTCTGTGTGATGTATCTCAGAGGGTTTCCTGTGTCTGTGTGATGTACCGTAGGTATGGGCTTCTCCTGTGTTTTATGTGTTTCCCACCTTTGACTTTTGTAAAAGGACCTGAGACATTTTTAGAAATTATTCCACACAAACACTTCTGCATTGGAGTTAGCTTCACTGTTGCTGAACTAAATGGAACTGTGTCTAGGGCGTTTCAAGTCGTCTGGGTTCATTTGCAGGTGTAAAGTATGCACTCTAGGTCCTCGAAAAGCTAAAAGTGGGTCTTATTTCTGCCAGACAGAATCTCTCTGAGGAGTCAACAATGTTCAGGCCTGATGGAAACACGCCCACTGGATTGGGTTTTTATCCTCCTAAAAAATAGAAGATGACACTTTTCCCTCTCCTCTCCTCTCCTCTCCTCTCCTCTCCTCTCCTCTCCTCTCCTCTCCTCTCCTCTCCTCTCCTCTCCCCTCCCCGCTCCTCTCCTCTCCTCTCGTCTCCTCTCCTCTCCTCTCCTCTCCTCTCCTCTCCTCTCTATTTCACCCCTGCCCCAGTGTGCCATGCTAGAACTGGACGAAAGACAACAAACAGTGTGTTGTTGTGTGTCATATCGGGATTTCTTTTCTGCCGGCGCCTGGTGCTTTGCGTCCACACACTCCCCGGCGTGGCAGAAATGCTAAACGATCTGTGTGTATGTGCAGCATCCCTCTTCAGCCGTACTGAGGTTATCCCTGGGTGTTCCATAGGCAGCTATCTTCCTTACCTATTTTTATACTGTAGGTGGGGAAAGATTTTCAGATTGAAATCTGCCTCAATGTTCTTAAAAACAAGAATTCATTCTGTGCTTTAACTTCCTGTTGGATAACTGATGGACTGGGCTAGGTGCAGCTAGAGCTGACCGCCCTCCGATCAATTTCCTCGTAGTAATCGTGGTCAAATTTACCTCCCAGAGGGCCCCCATTGATGTTGTTAGTCAGTCTCACTCAGATATCATATTAAAAACTGCAAAGATTTCTCTCCAGCTTATAGAAAAATGTGTAGAATAGCATGAACATAGGTGACAAACAGCTCTTGTTACTCTCTTCCCTGTGGCAAAATGAGAAGAATTGCTTTAAAATTAGGGGCAAGTACAGCCCCTCATGATTAGTTCAGATTTTATTGTGGCCCCCACCTCCATCCCTGAGCTGAAGGGAGGCACACAGGCACAGGTAGCAGTACTTTGTTGAAACATCTTTGGCAGCGATTACAGCATTGATTCTTCTTGGGTATGGTGTTACAAGCTGGGCACACTTGTATTTGGGGAGTTTCTCCCATTCTTCTCTGCAGATCCTCTCAAGCTCTGTCAGGTTGGATGGGGAGCTTTGCTGCACAGTTTTTTTCAGGTCTCTCCAGAGATGTTTGATTGGGACCGGGCTCTGGCTGTGCCACTCATGGATATTCAGAGACTTGTCCTGAAGCAACTCCTGCGTTGTCTTGGCTGTGTGCTTAGAGCCGTTGTCCTGTTGGAAGGTGGACCTTAGCCCCAGTCTGAGGTCCTGAGCGCTCTGGAGCAGGTTTTCATCAAGGATCTCTCTGTACTTTGCTCCATTCATCTTTCCCTCGATCCGGACTCTTCTCCCAGTTCCAGCCGCCACCATAAAAAAACATCCCCACAGCATGATGCTGCCACCACCATGCTTCACCGTAGGGATGGTGCCAGGTTTCCTCCAGACTTGATGCTGCCACCACCATGCTTCACCGTAGGGATGGTGCCAGGTTTCCTCCAGACGTGATGCTGCCACCACCATGCTTCACCGTAGGGATGGTGCCAGGTTTCCTCCAGACGTGATGCTGCCACCAACATGCTTCACCATAGGGATGGTGCCAGGTTTCCTCCAGACGTGATGCTGCCACCACCATGCTTCACCATAGGGATGGTGCCAGGTTTCCTCCAGAAGTGACGCTTGGCATTCAGGCCAAATAATCTTGTTTCTCATGGTCTGAGAGCCCTTTAGGTGCCATTTGGCAAACTCCAATCTGACTGTTGTGCCTTTTGCTGAGGAGTGGTTTCAGTCTGGCCACTCCACCATAAATGCCTGTTTGGTTGGGTGCTGCAGAGATGGTTGTACTTCTGGAAGGTTCTCCCATCTCCACAGTAGAACTGGAACTCTGTCAGCATGATCATCGGATTCTTGGTCACTTCCCTAGCCCTTCACCCCTAATTGCTCAGTTAGGTCGGGCGGCAAGCTCTAGGAAGAGTCTTTGTGGTTCCAAACTTCTTCCATTTAAGAATGATGGAGGCCACTGTGTTTTTAGGGACCTTCAATGCTGCAGAATTTTGTTGTAACCCTAACCCAGATCTGTGCCTTGACCACATTGCTTGGTTTTTGCTCTGACATGCACTGTCAACTGTGGAACCTTATATAGACAGGTGTGTGCCTTTCCAAATCATGTCCAATTAATTACATTTACCACAGGTGGACTCCAATCAAGTTGTAGAAACATCTCAAGGATGATCAATGATAACAGGATGCAGCTGAGCTCAATTTCGTGTTTCATAGCAAAGGGTCTGAATAGTTATGCAAATTAGGATTTTTTAATTTTTTATTTATATAACATTTGAAAACATTTATAAAAGCCTGTTTTCACTTCGTCATTATGAGGTATTGTGTGTAGATTGATGTGGAAAAAACATTAATTTAATCCATTTTAGAATAAGGCTGTAAAGTAACAAAATGTGGAAAATGTCAAGTGGTCTGAATACTTTCCTAATTCACTGTACATTCTACAGTACCAATAAAGCTTTCATATCTCATTAGTCTCCAACAATGGCATATTTGGGGTTGTTTCCCAACTGGCACCCTGTATCCTTTGTAGTGCACTTCTTTCTACCAGGGCCAATAGGGAATACATGGAATAAGGGGCCATTTGTGACACACTCTTTGTCATGCTATGGATGAGCAAACATGCTAAAATTGTCTTTTCCTTGCTGTTTCATTTGCTTATTTAATTGTTTTTTTTTTAATGAATAATATGGGCTATTCACATGACAGATGTCTTCCGATTTGGCTTTCCGAAATGCATTTTAATCATCCGCCATTGAAATTCACATCCGTGTCTGAGTGGAACAAAGGAAGGGAGAACAACAGCTTGTAATGCCTTCCAAATGGACCTATTTTTCCTTTCATAGTGCACTACTTTCCACCAATAGGGTGCCATTTGGAAAGCATAAAATTGCATAAATAGCATTTTGTAGTTCTCTCTCTCTGTTCTTATTCCCTCCCTTTCTCTGCTCTACTTTGTATTGTTGAAAGGGGAATATATTTTGGGGACTAAGTCAATACTGTATGCATATATTATAGTGTAGCCTAATATTCCAGTTCTACCATTACCTGTTTACCCTGGGGATGAGTTTACCCTGTTTTCTATGTAGTGTATATGAGGAGCCAGCCGGCTTATAGCCTGGGGATGAGTTTATCCTGGGGATGAGTTTACCCTGTTCTCTATGTAGTGTATATGAGGAGCCAGCCGGCTCATAGCCTGGGGATGAGTTTACCCTGGGGATGAGTTTACCCTGTTCTCTATGTAGTGTATATGAGGAGCCAGCCGGCTCATAGCCTGGGGATGAGTTTACCCTGGGGATGAGTTTATCCTGGGGATGAGTTTATTCTGGGGATGAGTTTACCCTGGGGATGAGTTTACCCTGTTCATGTGCCCTTAGATTCCACCCAACCTTAGATTCCACCCAACCTTAGATTCCACCCCTCCTTAGATTCCACCCCTCCTTAGATTCCACCTCCTCTTAGATTCCACCCCTCCTTAGATTCCACCCCCCTTAGATTCTACCCCCCTTAGATGTCACACCTCCTTAGATTCCACCTCCTTAGATTCCACCCCTCCTTAGATTCCACCCACCCTTAGATTCCACCCCTTAGATTCCATCCCTCCTTAGATTCCACCCCTCCTTAGATTCCACCCCTTAGATTCCACCCCCCTCTTAGATTCCACCTCCCCTTCGATTCCACCCCTCCTTAGATTAGATCCCCTTAGATTCCACCCCTCCTTAGATTCCACCCCCCCCCCTTAGATTCCACCTCCCCTTAGATTCCACCCCTTAGATTCCATCCCCTTAGATTCCACCCCTTAGATTCCATCCCTCCTTAGATTCATTTCTTGCATCCCAAACAGCACCTTATTCCCTATGTACCAGGGTTCTACCAGGTCTGCCTGAAGTAGTATACCCCATAGGGAATACGGGGACATTTGGGAGTCAGATCCTTTCTCCTTTCCTTTCGTCGTCTGTGGCTTGGTCACCGTGACGACCGTTGACTGACAGTTCCCGGGGCCCACATGTGTGGCTGCGTGGGAATTGACTATTCTCAGTGCAAATGAACTTTGACATTATTAACCTTGGTGAGTATCTCTTTCCGACGACAAGGAGAGATCACAATCCCCTCAACCATTGCCCGAGGGACTGGATAATCGCATCATGACGGTTGATGGAAAAAAGCGTGTCCGTGGAGGTTTATAAATAGATGGAGTGTGTAAAGTGGTGGGAGGGCTAGCGAGTAGAACTCCAATGCTAATAGCCTGCTGCTAGATACATGGTGATTACGGTACTGTATGTTATAGCATTTCAATGCTAATTGCCTGCTGCTAGATACAAGGTGATAATGGCATGTTATAGCATTACAATGCTAATTGCCTGCTGCTAGATACAAGGTGATAATGGCATGTTATAGCAATCCAATGCTAATGGCCTGCCAATAGATACATAGTGATTGTGGTATGTTACAACACTCCAATATTAATTGCCTGCAGCTAGATAAATGGTGATATGTTGTGGTGACACTGGGGGATTGTCAAGGGGGTTGTCAAGGGGGTTGTCAAGGGGATTGTCAAGGGGGTTGTCAAGGGGATTGTCAAGGGGGTTGTCAAGGGGGTTGTCAAGGGGGTTGTCAAGGGGATTGTCAAGGGGATTGTCAAGGGGGTGGTCAAAGGGGTTGTCAAGGGGATTGTCAAGGAGGTTGTCAAGGGGCTTGACAAGGGGGTTGTCAAGGGGCATGTCAAGGGGGTTGTCAAGGGGCTTGACAAGGGGGTTGTCAAGGGGCTTGTCAAGGGGCTTGTCAAGGGGATTGTCAAGGGGCTAGTGAAGGGGATTGTCAAGGGGCATGTCAAGGGGCTTGTCAAGGGGCTTGTCAATGGGATTGTCAAGTGGATTGTAAAGGAGCTTGTCAAGAGGCTTGTCAAGGGGGTTGTCAAGAAGGCTTGTCAAGACAATTTTCAAGGGGCTAGTCAAAGGGCTTGTCAAGAGGCTTGTGACAAGGATTGTCAAAAAGGCTTGTCAAGGGGATTGGCAATGGGCTTGTCAAAGGGTTGTCAAGGCGATTGTCAAGGGGATTGTCAGGGGGCTTGTCAAGGGGGCTGTCAGGTGGTTTGTCATGGAACTTGTCCAGGGAGTTGTCAAGTGGATTGTCAAGGGTCTTGGCAATGGGCTTGTCAAGGGGATTGTCAAGGATATTGGTCAAAATGGTTGTCGAAGGGATTGTCAAGAGGCATGTAAAAGTGATTGACGTGTTTTGTCAAGGAGCTTGTCAAAGGGTAGTCAGGGGGCTTGTCAATGGGATTGTCAAGGGGATTGTCAAGTGGATTGTCAAATGTTTTTTGAAGGGGCTTGTCAAGGGGGCTGTCAAGAGGATTGTCAAGGTGCTTGTCAATGGGGTTGTCAAAGAGAAAGTCAAGGTTATTGTCAAGGGGATTGTCTAATTGATTGTCAAGTGGTTTGTCAAGGGAATTGTCAAGGGGCTTGTCAAGGGGCTTGTCAAGGGGCTTTTCAAAGGGATTCTCAAGGGGCTTGTCAATGGGCTTGTCAAGGCGCTTGTCAAGGGGATTCTCAAGAGGATTCTCAAGGGGCTTGTCAAGGGGCTTGTCAAAGGGTTGTCAAGTAGATTGTCAAATGTTTTTTGAAGGGGCTTGTCAAGGGGGCTGTCAAGGGGCTTGTCAAGGGGATTGTCAAGGTGCTTGTCAATGGGGTTGTCAAGGGGATGGTCAAGGGGCTTGTCAAGGGGAGTGTTAAGGACATTGTCAAAGGGTTGTCAAAGAGAAAGTCAAGGTTATTGTCAAGGGGATTGTCAAATTGATTGTCAAGGGGTATTCTCAAGGGGCTTGTCAATGGGCTTGTCAATGGGCTTGTTAAGGGGCTTGTCAATGGGCTTGTTAAGGGGCTTGTCAAGGGGCTTGTCAAAGGGTTGTCAAGGGGATTGTCAAGGAGATTGTCAAGGGGATTGTCAAGGGGCTTGTCAAGTGGATTGTCAAGGGGCTTGTCAAGGGGATTGTCAAGGGGCTTGTCAAAGGGCTTGTCAAGTGGATTGTCAAGGGGCTTGTCAATGGGCTTGTCAAGTGGATTTTCAAGTGGCTTGTCAAGGGGATTGTCAAGGGGCTTGTCAAGTGGATTTTCAAGTGGCTTGTCAAGGGGATTGTCAAGGGGCTTGTCAAAGGGCTTGTCAAGTGGATTGTCAAGGGGCTTGTCTTGGGGATTCTCAAGGGGCTTGTCAAGGGGATTGTCATTGGGATTGTCAAGTGGTTTGTAATGAAGCATGTCAATGGGGTTGTCAAGGGGTTTGTGAAGGGGAGTGTTAAGTGCATTGTCAAGAGGTTTTTCAAGGAGATTGTCAAGGTGCTTTTCAAGGTGCTTGTCAAGCGGATTATCAAGGGTATTGTCAAGTGGCTTGTGAAGGGGATTGTCCTGGGAATTGTCCAAGGAATTATCATTTGGCCTGTCAAGGGGCTTGTCAATGCGATTGTCAAATGGTTTGTCAAGGAGCCTGTCAAGGTGGTATTCAAGAGGCTTGGCAAGGGGCTTTTCAAGAGGCTTGTCAAGGGGATTGTCAATTGGCTTGTAAAAGTGATTGACATGTGGTTTGTGAAGGGGGTTGTCAAGAGGCTTGTCAAGGGGATTGTCAAGGGAATTGTCAATTGGCTTGCCAAGTGGCTTGTCAAGGGGCTTGTCAATGGGCTTGTCACGGGGCTTGTCAAAGGGTTGTCAAGAGGATTGCCAAGAGTCTTGTCAATGGGCTTGTCAAGGTGCTTGTCAAGGGGATTGTCAAGGTGCTTGTCAAGGGGATTGTCAAGGGGCTTGTCAAGGGGCTTGTCAAGTGGGTTCTCAAGGGACTGTGAAAGGGATTGTCACGTGGATTGTCAAGAGGCTTTTCAATGGGCTGTGAAAGGGATTGTCACGTGGATTGTCAAGTCGTGTGTCATGGATCTTATCAAGGGGGTTCTCAAGGGGCTTTTAAATGGTATTGTCAAGGGGATTGTCAATTGGCTTGTCAAGTGGCTTGACAATGGGCTTGTCACTGCGCTTGTCAAAGGGTTGTCAAGAGGATTGTCTATGGGATTGTTAAGGAGCTTGTCTAGGTGGTTTTCAAGATGCTTGTCAAGTGTCTTGTCAATGTGCCAGTCAAGAGGCTTGTGAAGGGGATTGTCAAGGAGCTTGTCAAGGGGATTGTCAAGGGTCTTGTCAATGGTCTCGTCAAGGGGCTTTTTAGGAGGCTTGTCAGTAGGCTTGTCAAGTGGATTGTCAAGTGGATTGTCAAGTGGATTGTCAAGTGGTTTGTCAAGGAGCTTGTCAAGGGGCTTGTCAAGACAATTGTCAATGTGCTTGTCAACTGGCTTGACAATGGGCTTGTCACGGGCATGTCAAACGGTTGTCAAGAAGATTGTCAAGGGGATTGTCAAATTGATTGTCAAGTTGAATGTCAAGGCGCTTGTCAAGGCGCTTGTCAAGGGTCTTATCAAGAGACTTGTCAAGTGGATTGTCAAAGGGCTTCTCAATAGGCTTGTCAAGGGGCTTGTCAAAAGCTTGTCAAGGGATTGTCAAGGTGCTTGTCAATGGGCTGTGAAAGGGATTGTCAAGTGGATTGTCAAGTGGTGTGTCATGGATCTTGTCAAGGGGGTTCTCAAGGGGCTTGTCACAGGGCTTGTCAAAGTGTTGTCGAAGGGTTGTCAAGGGGGTTGTCAAGTGGATTGTCAAGTGTTTTATTAAGGGGGTTGTCAAAGAGATTGCCAATGGTCTTATCAAGGGGCTTGTCAAGGGGCTTGTCAAGGGGATTGTCAAGTGGATTGTCAAGTGTTTTACCAAGGGGGTTGTTAAGGGGATTGTCAAGTGTTTTATCAAGGGGGTTGTCAAGGGGATTGTCAAGGGAATTGTCTAGGGGCTTGTGAAAGGTATTATCAAGGGGCTTGTCAAGGGGATTGTCAAGAGGCTTGTCACAGGGCTTGTCAAAGTGTTGTTCAAGGGTTGTCAAGGGGGTTGTCAAGGAGCTTGTCAAGGGGGTTGTCAAGTGGATTGTCAAGTGTTTTATTAAGGGGTTTTGTCAAAGAGATTGCCAACAGTCTTATCAAGGGGCTTGTCAAGGGGATTGTCAAGTGGATTGTCAAGTGTTTTACCAAGGGGGTTGTCAAGGGGATTGTCAAGGGAATTGTCTAGGGGCTTGTGAAAGGTATTATCAATGGGCTTGTGAATGGGATTGTCAAGGGGCTTTTCAAGTGGCTTATCAAAGGGTTGTCAAGTTGATTTTCAAGTGGTTTGTCATGGAGCTTGTCATGGGGGTTGTCAAGGGGCTTCTCAAGGGGCTTGTCAATGGGAGTGTTAAGGGGATTTGCAAGAGGCTTGTCAAGGAGATTGTCAAGGTGCTTGTCAAGGTGATTGTCAAGGGAATAGTCAAGCGGATTGTCAAGTGGCTTGTGAAGGGTATAGTCAATGGAATTTACAAGGGGCTTATCAAGAGGATTTTGAAGGGGATTGTCAAGGAGCTTGTGAAGGGTATAGTCAATGGAATTGTCAAGTGGCTTTTCAAAGGGTTGTCAAGGGGATTGTCAAAAGATTGTCAAGGGGATTTTCAAGTGGTTTGTCAAGGAGCTTGTCAAGGGGGTTGTCAAGGGTTTTAACAATGGGCATCGTCAAGGGGATTGTCAAAAGTTTGTCAAGGAGCTTGTGAAGGGGATTGTCCAGGGGCTTGTTTTGGTCATATATTGTCGTGTGTGTAATTTTGTGTGTAATCATCTACACTAGCGTTCAACATTTTGGGGTCACTTAGAAATGTCCTTGTTTTTGAAAGATAAGCTAATTTTTGGTCCATTAAAAAAACATACATTTGATCAGTTTATACATTGTTAATGTTGTAAATTACTATTGTAGCTGGAAACAGCAGATTTTTAATGGAATATCTACATAGTTGTACAGAGGCCCATTATCAGCAACCGTCACTCCTGTGTTCCAATGGCACGTTTTTAGCCAATCCACGTTTATCATTTTAAAAGTCTAACTGATCATTAGAAAACCCTTTCGGCAATTATGTTAGCACAGTTTAAAAATGTTGTTCTAATTACAGAAGCAATTAAACTGGCCTTCTTTAGACTGAGTATCTGGAGCATCAGCATTTGTGGGTTCGATTACAGGCTCCAAATGGCCAGAAACAATTAATTTTCTTCTGAGACTCATCAGCCTATTCTTGTTATGAGAAATGAAGGCTATTCCATGCAAGAAATTGCCAAGAAACTGAAGAGCTTGTACCTCACTTTGTACTACTCCCTTCACAGAACAGTCACGTATACTCCATCTACGGCCTCTAGGTCATCAGCCTGCTGATTATCCCGCACACCTGTCACCTTCGACTGCACCTCATGACAATCACCTGGACTCCGTCACTTCCATCCATCTGTCACTCACCTTGGTTCTTTCCTCAGGTGTTATTGACTCTGTTTTCATGTTGGTGCGTTGTTTGTGGTTCTTTTTCATTGTTTCTTTTATTTATTAAAACACTCCCTGAACTTGCTTCCCGAATCTCAGCGCACTCGTTACAGAATAAGACCTCACCTAAGGGAAGCATCAGGGTGCTTTTTAATTTTATTTTTTTGTGTCAGAGTAATGATGTTGGGTCCGGGAACTGCTTCAGGCTCTCATGCCTCAGCCAGTTTGCCAGGCTCTCATGCCTCAGCCAGTTCGCCAGGCTCCCCTGCCTCAGCCAGCTCGTCAGGCTCCCCTGCCTCAGCCAGTTCGTCGGGTTTCCCCTGCCTCAGCCGGCTCGTCAGGTTCTCATGCCTCAGCCAGCTCGTCAGGTTGTCATGCCTCAGCCAGCTCGTCGGGTTCTCATGCCTCAGCCGGCTCGTCAGGTTCTCATGCCTCAGCCAGCTCGTCAGGCTCCCCTGCCTCAGCCAGCTCGTCAGGCTCCCCTGCCTCAGCCAGTTCGCCAGGCTCCCCTGCCTCAGCTAGCTCGTCAGGTTCTCATGCCTCAGCCAGCTCGTCAGGTTCTCATGCCTCAGCCAGTTTGCAAGCCTCCCCTATCTCAGCTAGCTCATCAGGTTCTCATGCCTCAGCCGGCTCGTCAGGTTCTCATGCCTCAGCCAGCTCGTCAGGCTCCCCTGCCTCAGCTAGCTCATCAGGTTCTCATGCCTCAGCCGGCTCGTCAGGCTCTCATGCCTCAGCCAGTTCGCCAGGCTCCCCTGCCTCAGCCAGTTCGCCTTGCTCCCCTGCCTCTGCCAGCTCGTCAGGCTCTCATGCCTCAGCCGGCTTATCAGGCTCCCCTGCTTCCACCGGCTCGTCAGGCTCTCATGCCTCAGCCAGATCGCCAGGCTCCCCTGCCTCAACCGATCTGTTAGGTTCCCGCACCCCAGCTGACTTGACAGGTTCCAGTGCCTCAGTTGGCGTGACAGATTCTCGCACATCAGCAGGGGTGACCGGTCCGCTCCTGATCCCCGGGTTCGTCCCCTTTGACGGCATCTTGCAACATCTGTCAAGCATGGTGGAGGCAATGTGATGGATCTGGGTGTGCTCTGGTGGTGGTAAAGTGGGATATTTGTATAACGTAAATGGGATCTTGAAGAAGGCAACACCATGCCATACCCTGTGAACGGCGCTTAATTAATTGGAGCCAATGTCCTCCTACAACAGGACAATGATCCAAAGCACAGCTCCAAACTATGCAGTAACTATTTAGGGAAGAAGCGGTCAGCTGGTTTTCTGTCTATAAAGGAGTGGTCAGCAGAGTCAACAGATCTCAACCCTACTGAGCTGTTGTGGGAGCAGTTTGACCGTATGGTACGTAAAAAGTCCCCCATCAAGCCAATCCAACTTGTGGGTGGTGCCTCAGGAAGCATGGGGTGAAATCTCTTCACATTACCTCAACAAATGGACAACTAGAATGCCAAAGGTCTGCAAGGCTGTAATTGCAGCAAATGGAAGATTAGTTTACGAAAGCAAAATTTGAAGGACACAATTATTATTTAAATTAAAAATCATTATTTATAACCTTGTCAACATCTTGACTATAATTCCTTTTCATTTTGCAACTAATTTCATGTATGTTTTCATGGAAAACACGGTTATTTCTAAGTGACCCAAAAATGGATTGGTAGTGTATGTGTGTGGATACCTGTGTTTGTGCACATGCCTGTGCCTATGCTTGTAATGTAACGAGGCATACTCAAGAAGCACCGCTTATACTCAGTCAGGGATGCAGAAATACCTTGGCTTTCTGCACCACTAATAGAGAGATCAAAGGCATTTCTGCACCACTGACTGAGAAAGCCAAGGTGTTTGTGCATCACTGACAGACAGCCACAGCATTTCTGCATCACTGACAGAGACAGCCACAGCATTTCTGCATCACTGACAGACAGCCACAGCATTTCTGCATCACTGACAGAGACAGCCACAGCATTTCTGCATCACTGACAGAGACAGCCACAGCATTTCTGCATCACTGACAGACAGCCACAGCATTTCTGCATCACTGACAGAGACAGCCACAGCATTTCTGCATCACTGACAGACAGCCACAGCATTTCTGCATCACTGACAGACAGCCACAGCATTTCTGCATCACTGACAGAGACAGCCACAGCATTTCTGCATCACTGACAGACAGCCACAGCATTTCTGCATCACTGACAGAGACAGCCACAGCATTTCTGCATCACTGACAGACAGCCACAGCATTTCTGCATCACTGACAGACAGCCACAGCATTTCTGCATCACTGACAGAGACAGCCACAGCATTTCTGCATCATTGACAGACAGCCACAGCATTTCTGCATCACTGACAGAGACAGCCACAGCATTTCTGCATCACTGACAGACAGCCACAGCATTTCTGCATCACTGACAGAGACAGCCACAGCATTTCTGCATCACTGACAGAGACAGCCACAGCATTTCTGCATCACTGACAGACAGCCACAGCATTTCTGCATCACTGACAGAGACAGCCACAGCATTTCTGCATCACTGACAGACAGCCACAGCATTTCTGCATCACTGACAGACAGCCACAGCATTTCTGCATCACTGACAGAGACAGCCACAGCATTTCTGCATCACTGACAGACAGCCACAGCATTTCTGCATCACTGACAGAGACAGCCACAGCAGTTCTGCATCACTGACAGAGACAGCCACAGCATTTCTGCATCACTGACAGACAGCCACAGTATTTCTGCATCACTGACAGAGACAGCCACAGCATTTCTGCATCACTGACAGACAGCCACAGCATTTCTGCATCACTGACAGACAGCCACAGCATTTCTGCATCACTGACAGAGACAGCCACAGCATTTCTGCATCACTGACAGACAGCCACAGCATTTCTGCATCACTGACAGAGACAGCCACAGCATTTCTGCATCACTGACAGACAGCCACAGCATTTCTGCATCACTGACAGAGACAGCCACAGCATTTCTGCATCACTGACAGACAGCCACAGCATTTCTGCATCTAGTACTAGGTCTCAGGAAGGCAGTAGTGATGCACTAGCCATCTGTTTGTTAGCTTTACCAAGACAGTAGTGTCCACTTTGTTGGTGTTTGAACTTGCAAATATCCCCTTTAATGTTACTTGTTTCTCAGTCTACTTTGCTAACCACATGTTCTCCCTCTCTCCATTCACCCCCCCCCTTCTCCATTTCCCCCCAACAGCTCAGAACTGCAGTTATTCTCTCCAGAGCCCCAACGGTACGATAGAGAGCCCTGGCTACCCGTACGGTTACCCCAACTATGCCAACTGTACGTGGGTGATCCTGGCAGCAGAACACAACAGGATACAGCTGGTGTTCCAAGGTTTCGCTCTAGAGGAAGACTTTGACCTGCTGTCTGTCTACGACGGTCCGCCCAGCCCGGGGAACCTTAGGACCAGGTCAGAATTATGAACTTGGATGATTTGCGATAAGATGGTTGGGCTTAATAGGGACATGACTTTTCCTTGGCAAGGTGACAGGATCAGGAAAAACCCTGATGCATTGAGTTGGCACTAGCCTCTGCAATGTGAGTTGATTCAACATATCTCCCAGTGGGATCAGTGAGCAGAATAGGGCACTGGAGATTAGACCTCTGCAGTAACACTAATAGGTCTGTAGTGGACAGTAACACTAACAGGTCTGTAGTAACAGTAACACTAACAGAGGTCTGTAGTGGAGAGTAACACTAACAGGTCTGTAGTGGACAGTAACACTAACAGGTCTGTAGTGGACAGTAACACTAACAGGTCTGTAGTAACAGTAACACTAACAGGTCTGTAGTGGACAGTAACACTAACAGGTCTGTAGTGGACAGTAACACTAACAGGTCTGTAGTGGACAGTAACACTAACAGGTCTGTAGTGGACAGTAACACTAACAGGTCTGTAGTAACAGTAACACTAACAGGTCTGTAGTGGACAGTAACACTAACAGGTCTGTAGTAACAGTAACACTAACAGGTCTGTAGTGGACAGTAACACTAACAGGTCTGTAGTGGACAGTAACACTAACAGAGGTCTGTAGTGGACAGTAACACTAACAGAGGTCTGTAGTAACAGTAACACTAACAGGTCTGTAGTGGACAGTAACACTAACAGGTCTGTAGTGGACAGTAACACTAACAGGTCTGTAGTAACAGTAACACTAACAGAGGTCTGTAGTGGACAGTAACACTAACAGGTCTGTAGTGGACAGTAACACTAACAGGTCTGTAGTAACAGTAACACTAACAGGTCTGTAGTAACAGTAACACTAACAGGTCTGTAGTGGACAGTAACACTAACAGGTCTGTAGTGGACAGTAACACTAACAGGTCTGTAGTGGACAGTAACACTAACAGGTCTGTAGTAACAGTAACACTAACAGGTCTGTAGTGGACAGTAACACTAACAGAGGTCTGTAGTGGACAGTAACACTAACAGGTCTGTAGTAACAGTAACACTAACAGGTCTGTAGTGGACAGTAACACTAACAGGTCTGTAGTAACAGTAACACTAACAGGTCTGTAGTGGACAGTAACACTAACAGGTCTGTAGTAACAGTAACACTAACAGGTCTGTAGTGGACAGTAACACTAACAGGTCTGTAGTAACAGTAACACTAACAGGTCTGTAGTAACAGTAACACTAACAGGTCTGTAGTGGACAGTAACACTAACAGGTCTGTAGTGGACAGTAACACTAACAGGTCTGTAGTGGACAGTAACACTAACAGGTCTGTAGTAACAGTAACACTAACAGGTCTGTAGTGGACAGTAACACTAACAGAGGTCTGTAGTGGACAGTAACACTAACAGGTCTGTAGTAACAGTAACACTAACAGGTCTGTAGTGGACAGTAACACTAACAGGTCTGTAGTAACAGTAACACTAACAGGTCTGTAGTGGACAGTAACACTAACAGGTCTGTAGTAACAGTAACACTAACAGGTCTGTAGTGGACAGTAACACTAACAGGTCTGTAGTAACAGTAACACTAACAGGTCTGTAGTAACAGTAACACTAACAGGTCTGTAGTGGACAGTAACACTAACAGGTCTGTAGTGGACAGTAACACTAACAGAGGTCTGTAGTGGACAGTAACACTAACAGGTCTGTAGTGGACAGTAACACTAACAGGTCTGTAGTGGACAGTAACACTAACAGGTCTGTAGTGGACAGTAACACTAACAGGTCTGTAGTGGACAGTAACACTAACAGGTCTGTAGTGGACAGTAACACTAACAGAGGTCTGTAGTGGACAGTAACACTAACAGGTCTGTAGTAACAGTAACACTAACAGGTCTGTAGTGGACAGTAACACTAACAGAGGTCTGTAGTGGACAGTAACACTAACAGGTCTGTAGTGGACAGTAACACTAACAGAGGTCTGTAGTGGACAGTAACACTAACAGGTCTGTAGTGGACAGTAACACTAACAGGTCTGTAGTAACAGTAACACTAACAGAGGTCTGTAGTAACAGTAACACTAACAGGTCTGTAGTGGACAGTAACACTAACAGGTCTGTAGTGGACAGTAACACTAACAGGTCTGTAGTGGACAGTAACACTAACAGGTCTGTAGTGGACAGTAACACTAACAGGTCTGTAGTAACAGTAACGCTAACAGGTCTGTAGTGGACAGTAACACTAACAGGTCTGTAGTGGACAGTAACACTAACAGAGGTCTGTAGTGGACAGTAACACTAACAGAGGTCTGTAGTAACAGTAACACTAACAGGTCTGTAGTGGACAGTAACACTAACAGGTCTGTAGTGGACAGTAACACTAACAGGTCTGTAGTGGACAGTAACACTAACAGGTCTGTAGTAACAGTAACACTAACAGAGGTCTGTAGTGGACAGTAACACTAACAGGTCTGTAGTAACAGTAACACTAACAGGTCTGTAGTAACAGTAACACTAACAGGTCTGTAGTGGACAGTAACACTAACAGGTCTGTAGTAACAGTAACACTAACAGGTCTGTAGTGGACAGTAACACTAACAGGTCTGTAGTGGACAGTAACACTAACAGGTCTGTAGTGGACAGTAACACTAACAGGTCTGTAGTAACAGTAACACTAACAGGTCTGTAGTGGACAGTAACACTAACAGGTCTGTAGTAACAGTAACACTAACAGGTCTGTAGTGGACAGTAACACTAACAGGTCTGTAGTGGACAGTAACACTAACAGGTCTGTAGTGGACAGTAACACTAACAGAGGTCTGTAGTAACAGTAACACTAACAGGTCTGTAGTAACAGTAACACTAACAGGTCTGTAGTGGACAGTAACACTAACAGAGGTTTGTAGTGGACAGTAACACTAACAGGTCTGTAGTGGACAGTAACACTAACAGGTCTGTAGTGGACAGTAACACTAACAGAGGTCTGTAGTGGACAGTAACACTAACAGGTCTGTAGTGGACAGTAACACTAACAGGTCTGTAGTGGACAGTAACACTAACAGAGGTCTGTAGTGGACAGTAACACTAACAGGTCTGTAGTGGAGAGTAACACTAGCAGGTCTGTAGTGGACAGTAACACTAACAGGTCTGTAGTGGACAGTAACACTAACAGGTCTGTAGTGGACAGTAACACTAACAGGTCTGTAGTGGACAGTAACACTAACAGAGGTCTGTAGTGGACAGTAACACTAACAGGTCTGTAGTGGACAGTAACACTAACAGAGGTCTGTAGTGGACAGTAACACTAACAGGTCTGTAGTGGACAGTAACACTAACAGGTCTGTAGTAACAGTAACACTAACAGGTCTGTAGTGGACAGTAACACTAACAGGTCTGTAGTGGACAGTAACACTAACAGGTCTGTAGTAACAGTAACACTAACAGGTCTGTAGTGGACAGTAACACTAACAGGTCTGTAGTGGACAGTAACACTAACAGGTCTGTAGTGGACAGTAACACTAACAGGTCTGTAGTGGACAGTAACACTAACAGAGGTCTGTAGTGGACAGTAACACTAACAGGTCTGTAGTAACAGTAACACTAACAGGTCTGTAGTGGACAGTAACACTAACAGGTCTGTAGTGGACAGTAACACTAACAGAGGTCTGTAGTAACAGTAACACTAACAGGTCTGTAGTGGACAGTAACACTAACAGGTCTGTAGTGGACAGTAACACTAACAGAGGTCTGTAGTGGACAGTAACACTAACAGGTCTGTAGTGGACAGTAACACTAACAGGTCTGTAGTGGACAGTAACACTAACAGGTCTGTAGTGGACAGTAACACTAACAGGTCTGTAGTGGACAGTAACACTAACAGAGGTCTGTAGTGGACAGTAACACTAACAGGTCTGTAGTAACAGTAACACTAACAGGTCTGTAGTGGACAGTAACACTAACAGAGGTCTGTAGTGGACAGTAACACTAACAGGTCTGTAGTGGACAGTAACACTAACAGGTCTGTAGTGGACAGTAACACTAACAGGTCTGTAGTAACAGTAACACTAACAGGTCTGTAGTGGACAGTAACACTAACAGGTCTGTAGTGGACAGTAACACTAACAGGTCTGTAGTGGACAGTAACACTAACAGGTCTGTAGTGGACAGTAACACTAACAGAGGTCTGTAGTGGACAGTAAAACTAACAGGTCTGTAGTGGACAGTAACACTAACAGGTCTGTAGTGGACAGTAACACTAACAGGTCTGTAGTGGACAGTAACACTAACAGGTCTGTAGTGGACAGTAACACTAACAGAGGTCTGTAGTGGACAGTAACACTAACAGGTCTGTAGTAACAGTAACACTAACAGGTCTGTAGTGGACAGTAACACTAACAGGTCTGTAGTGGACAGTAACACAAACAGGTCTGTAGTAACAGTAACACTAACAGAGGTCTGTAGTAACAGTAACACTAACAGGTCTGTAGTGGACAGTAACACTAACAGGTCTGTAGTGGACAGTAACACTAACAGGTCTGTAGTGGACAGTAAAACTAACAGAGGTCTGTAGTGGACAGTAACACTAACAGGTCTGTAGTAACAGTAACACTAACAGGTCTGTAGTGGACAGTAACACTAACAGGTCTGTAGTGGACAGTAACACTAACAGAGGTCTGTAGTGGACAGTAACACTAACAGGTCTGTAGTGGACAGTAACACTAACAGGTCTGTAGTAACAGTAACACTAACAGAGGTCTGTAGTAACAGTAACACTAACAGGTCTGTAGTGGACAGTAACACTAACAGGTCTGTAGTGGACAGTAACACTAACAGGTCTGTAGTGGACAGTAACACTAACAGGTCTGTAGTGGACAGTAACACTAACAGGTCTGTAGTGGACAGTAACACTAACAGGTCTGTAGTGGACAGTAACACTAACAGGTCTGTAGTGGACAGTAACACTAACATAGGTCTGTAGTGGACAGTAACACTAGCAGGTCTGTAGTGGACAGTAACACTAACAGGTCTGTAGTGGACAGTAACACTAACAGGTCTGTAGTGGACAGTAACACTAACAGGTCTGTAGTGGACAGTAACACTAACAGGTCTGTAGTGGACAGTAACACTAACAGGTCTGTAGTGGACAGTAACACTAACAGGTCTGTAGTGGACAGTAACACTAACAGAGGTCTGTAGTGGACAGTAACACTAACAGGTCTGTAGTAACAGTAACACTAACAGGTCTGTAGTGGACAGTAACACTAACAGGTCTGTAGTGGACAGTAACACTAACAGGTCTGTAGTAACAGTAACACTAACAGGTCTGTAGTAACAGTAACACTAACAGGTCTGTAGTGGACAGTAACACTAACAGGTCTGTAGTGGACAGTAACACTAACATGTCTGTAGTGGACAGTAACACTAACAGGTCTGTAGTAACAGTAACACTAACAGGTCTGTAGTGGACAGTAACACTAACAGGTCTGTAGTGGACAGTAACACTAACAGGTCTGTAGTGGACAGTAACACTAACAGAGGTCTGTAGTAACAGTAACACTAACAGGTCTGTAGTGGACAGTAACACTAACAGGTCTGTAGTGGACAGTAACACTAACAGGTCTGTAGTGGACAGTAACACTAACAGAGGTCTGTAGTGGACAGTAACACTAACAGGTCTGTAGTGGACAGTAACACTAACAGGTCTGTAGTGGACAGTAACACTAACAGGTCTGTAGTAACAGTAACACTAACAGAGGTCTGTAGTGGACAGTAACACTAACAGGTCTGTAGTGGACAGTAACACTAACAGGTCTGTAGTGGACAGTAACACTAACAGAGGTCTGTAGTGGACAGTAACACTAACAGGTCTGTAGTGGACAGTAACACTAACAGGTCTGTAGTGGACAGTAACACTAACAGGTCTGTAGTGGACAGTAACACTAACAGGTCTGTAGTGGACAGTAACACTAACAGGTCTGTAGTGGACAGTAACACTAACAGGTCTGTAGTAACAGTAACACTAACAGGTCTGTAGTGGACAGTAACACTAACAGGTCTGTAGTGGACAGTAACACTAACAGGTCTGTAGTGGACAGTAACACTAACAGGTCTGTAGTGGACAGTAACACTAACAGGTCTGTAGTGGACAGTAACACTAACAGGTCTGTAGTGGACAGTAACACTAACAGGTCTGTAGTGGACAGTAACACTAACAGAGGTCTGTAGTGGACAGTAACACTAACAGGTCTGTAGTAACAGTAACACTAACAGGTCTGTAGTGGACAGTAACACTAACAGGTCTGTAGTAACAGTAACACTAACAGGTCTGTAGTGGACAGTAACACTAACAGGTCTGTAGTAACAGTAACACTAACAGGTCTGTAGTGGACAGTAACACTAACAGGTCTGTAGTGGACAGTAACACTAACAGGTCTGTAGTGGACAGTAACACTAACAGGTCTGTAGTAACAGTAACACTAACAGGTCTGTAGTGGACAGTAACACTAACAGAGGTCTGTAGTGGACAGTAACACTAACAGGTCTGTAGTGGACAGTAACACTAACAGAGGTCTGTAGTGGACAGTAACACTAACAGGTCTGTAGTAACATTAACACTAACAGGTCTGTAGTAACAGTAACACTAACAGGTCTGTAGTGGACAGTAACACTAACAGGTCTGTAGTAACAGTAACACTAACAGGTCTGTAGTGGACAGTAACACTAACAGGTCTGTAGTGGACAGTAACACTAACAGGTCTGTAGTGGACAGTAACACTAACAGGTCTGTAGTGGACAGTAACACTAACAGAGGTCTGTAGTGGACAGTAACACTAACAGGTCTGTAGTGGACAGTAACACTAACAGAGGTCTGTAGTGGACAGTAACACTAACAGAGGTCTGTAGTAACAGTAACACTAACAGGTCTGTAGTGGACAGTAACACTAACAGGTCTGTAGTGGACAGTAACACTAACAGGTCTGTAGTGGACAGTAACACTAACAGAGGTCTGTAGTGGACAGTAACACTAACAGGTCTGTAGTGGACAGTAACACTAACAGAGGTCAGTAGTGGACAGTAACACTAACAGAGGTCTGTAGTAACAGTAACACTAACAGGTCTGTAGTGGACAGTAACACTAACAGGTCTGTAGTGGACAGTAACACTAACAGGTCTGTAGTGGACAGTAACACTAACAGAGGTCTGTAGTGGACAGTAACACTAACAGGTCTGTAGTAACAGTAACACTAACAGGTCTGTAGTGGACAGTAACACTAACAGGTCTGTAGTGGACAGTAACACTAACAGGTCTGTAGTGGACAGTAACACTAACAGGTCTGTAGTGGACAGTAACACTAACAGGTCTGTAGTGGACAGTAACACTAACAGGTCTGTAGTGGACAGTAACACTAACAGGTCTGTAGTGGACAGTAACACTAACAGGTCTGTAGTGGACAGTAACACTAACAGGTCTGTAGTGGACAGTAACACTAACAGAGGTCTGTAGTGGACAGTAACACTAACAGGTCTGTAGTGGACAGTAACACTAACAGGTCTGTAGTGGACAGTAACACTAACAGGTCTGTAGTGGACAGTAACACTAACAGGTCTGTAGTGGACAGTAACACTAACAGGTCTGTAGTGGACAGTAACACTAACAGGTCTGTAGTGGACAGTAACACTAACAGGTCTGTAGTGGACAGTAACACTAACAGAGGTCTGTAGTGGACAGTAACACTAACAGGTCTGTAGTAACAGTAACACTAACAGCTCTGTAGTGGACAGTAACACTAACAGGTCTGTAGTGGACAGTAACACTAACAGGTCTGTAGTAACAGTAACACTAACAGGTCTGTAGTGGACAGTAACACTAACAGGTCTGTAGTGGACAGTAACACTAACAGGTCTGTAGTAACAGTAACACTAACAGGTCTGTAGTGGACAGTAACACTAACAGGTCTGTAGTGGACAGTAACACTAACAGGTCTGTAGTGGACAGTAACACTAACAGGTCTGTAGTGGACAGTAACACTAACAGGTCTGTAGTGGACAGTAACACTAACAGGTCTGTAGTAACAGTAACACTAACAGGTCTGTAGTGGACAGTAACACTAACAGGTCTGTAGTGGACAGTAACACTAACAGGTCTGTAGTGGACAGTAACACTAACAGGTCTGTAGTGGACAGTAACACTAACAGGTCTGTAGTGGACAGTAACACTAACAGGTCTGTAGTGGACAGTAACACTAACAGAGGTCTGTAGTAACAGTAACACTAACAGGTCTGTAGTGGACAGTAACACTAACAGGTCTGTAGTGGACAGTAACACTAACAGGTCTGTAGTAACAGTAACACTAACAGGTCTGTAGTGGACAGTAACACTAACAGGTCTGTAGTGGACAGTAACACTAACAGGTCTGTAGTGGACAGTAACACTAACAGAGGTCTGTAGTGGACAGTAACACTAACAGGTCTGTAGTAACAGTAACACTAACAGGTCTGTAGTGGACAGTAACACTAACAGGTCTGTAGTGGACAGTAACACTAACAGGTCTGTAGTGGACAGTAACACTAACAGGTCTGTAGTGGACAGTAACACTAACAGGTCTGTAGTAACAGTAACACTAACAGGTCTGTAGTGGACAGTAACACTAACAGGTCTGTAGTGGACAGTTCTGTACAGTAGTGTTTCAGACTTCTAAAGGTGGTCCAGGGTCCATTCTGGGTCAGGTATGTTTGAAAGCTATTGGAAATCCGTATTTTGGAGTGTCTGTATTAGGGCTGGGGCGTTCATACAATTTTGTCAGCCGGTGATTGTCCTGCCGGTCTCACGGTAATTGTCCCGTTAATGAACATAAACACATTAATCATCTCCTGGCTTCCACACACAGTCTACAAGCCACCTATGAAGACCTTTTGAAACATCTACAGTTTAAATAAGGTATACATCTGTGTCATAAAGCCTACAACTTCACAATAAATCCATTATTTATTTTAGACAGGAAGTATGATAGGAAGGAAATGTCTATTTAAGAAGAACAGAATAGTATACTCTGAGCTGTCGTTATGTCAGGTCCTGATCTGGCTGTGACATATGGCTGTGGGATACACTAGATCATTTAGCAGAGGTCTGTAGTAACAGTAGTGGATTAGATAGATCATTTAGCAGACAAGATTTGCTTAGAATTCCGTGGAATATTTTATATAATTTTATAGCATGAAGAATACAAATTAAAAAAGCTGAATAAAATAGAAAGGATATTTTCTCCAAACCATTTGAGGGAGTGCGCACAGGCGGCAATTCTGTGTTGAGCGGGTTAACAAAGATTAATTTAGTGTTATTAATGTAACTTTAGTAGTTCTACAAACGTTGAGTTATATTTTTTATATTTTTAATACATTGTAAGGCTGCATGATTCGATTCTACTGATGATTTGAAAGAAAAGTGTCGTGAAAAGACTGTACAGACTTTATCAGTCTCTCTTTCACAATTGAGAAGCTCTTGATAATACCTAGAATTTCCAGTCTGCATGTATGGCCGTAATGCCCACCTAAAAAAAAAAATCACATGCAATATTTTTGCAGCCAGTGGCTGTCGTGCCCTTGGGCTGAATATAATCATTATAATTCCCGTCTCCCAGCTGCTTGCCGAAGCACCTCTCACTCACGTGACGTGACTGCGCGCGTCCTTATCCAATTCTGATGCGCGTGTTGAAGATATTGGAAGAACTGTCCACATTATCTTTTCGTCAGCCAACAAGATGAGTGATTAGGCATAACGAACAG
>NC_143051.1:4202500-4220000 GCF_057628025.1 Oncorhynchus mykiss | reverse complement strand
ATTCACCTCCAGCTGTGTCATCTGTCTCATTATTCACCTCCAGCTGTGTAATCTGTCTCATTATTCACCTCCAGCTGTGTAATCTATCTCATTATTCACCTCCAGCTGTGTCATCTGTCTCATTATTCACCTCCAGCTGTGTAATCTATCTCATTATTCACCTCCAGCTGTGTAATCTGTCTCATTATTCACCTCCAGCTGTGTAATCTATCTCATTATTCACCTCCAGCTGTGTCATCTGTCTCATTATTCACCTCCAGCTGTGTCATCTGTCTCATTATTCACCTCCAGCTGTGTAATCTGTCTCATTATTCACCTCCAGCTGTGTCATCTGTCTCATTATTCACCTCCAGCTGTGTAATCTGTCTCATTATTCACCCCCAGCTGTGTCATCTGTCTCATTATTCACCTCCAGCTGTGTCATCTGTCTCATTATTCACCTCCAGCTGTGTAATCTGTCTCATTATTCACCTCCAGCTGTGTCATCTGTCTCATTATTCACCTCCAGCTGTGTCATCTGTCTCATTATTCACCTCCAGCTGTGTAATCTGTCTCATTATTCACCTCCAGCTGTGTCATCTGTCTCATTATTCACCTCCAGCTGTGTAATCTGTCTCATTATTCACCTCCAGCTGTGTAATATGTCTCATTATTCACCTCCAGCTGTGTAATCTATCTCATTATTCACCTCCAGCTGTGTCATCTGTCTCATTATTATTATTATAGAAGGGAAGAGGAGAGGAGAGGGGGAATGAGACGGGAAGAGGAGAGGGGGAATGAGACCGGAGGAGAGGGAAAGGCGAGGATTAGAGGGGTGGATCAGAGGGGAGGAGAGAGTTGGAGCAGGGAGACGAGGGGACATGAGGGGAGGAGGAGAGTGGATGAGGGGAGACAAGGGGAGACTAGGGTGTCAAGTAGTTGTGATTGTTGAACACAAAGCTCCCGTTGAGTGGTGTGTCTGACATATTGTTGTGTGTCGGAGATTTGGCCTCTCTATGCCTTTCAAAGGAGACATTTTGTAAAGCGAGTAGAGAGCTCATGTTTATCAGTCAGTCAGTGCGTGGTGTGCTGCATGCAGAGAACGTATAAGCAGGTCTCTTTCTCTCTTTCTCTCTTTCTCTTTCTCTGTCTCTCTCTCTCTCTTTGATGAACTGCTCTGTCTCCCTCCGTCACAGCAGAACACATATTTAACTGTGTGTCATCTGTCTCATTATTCACCTCCAGCTGTATCATCTGTCTCATTATTCACCTTCAGCTGTGTAATCTGTCTCATTATTCACCTCCAGCTGTGTAATCTGTCTCATTATTCACCTCCAGCTGTGTAATCTGTCTCATTATTCACCTCCAGCTGTGTAATCTATCTCATTATTCACCTCCAGCTGTGTCATCTGTCTCATTATTCACCTCCAGCTGTGTCATCTGTCTCATTATTCACCTCCAGCTGTGTAATCTGTCTCATTATTCACCTCCAGCTGTGTAATCTGTCTCATTATTCACCTCTAGCTGTGTCATCTGTCTCATTATTCACCTCCAGCTGTGTCATCTGTCTCATTATTCACCTCCAGCTGTGTCATCTGTCTCATGATTCACCTCCAGCTGTGTAATCTGTCTCATTATTCAACTCCAGCTGTGTAATCTGTCTCATTATTCACCTCCAGCTGTGTCATCTGTCTCATTATTCACCTCCAGCTGTGTCATCTGTCTCATTATTCACCTCCAGCTGTGTCATCTGTCTCATTATTCACCTCCAGCTGTGTAATCTGTCTCATTATTCACCTCCAGCTGTGTAATCTGTCTCATTATTCACCTCCAGCTGTGTAATCTATCTCATTATTCACCTCCAGCTGTGTCATCTGTCTCATTATTCACCTCCAGCTGTGTCATCTGTCTCATTATTCACCTCCAGCTGTGTAATCTGTCTCATTATTCACCTCCAGCTGTGTAATCTATCTCATTATTCACCTCCAGCTGTGTCATCTGTCTCATTATTCACCTCCAGCTGTGTCATCTGTCTCACTATTCGCCTCCAGCTGTGTAATCTGTCTCATTATTCACCTCCAGCTGTGTCATCTGTCTCATTATTCACCTCCAGCTGTGTAATCTGTCTCATTATTCACCTCCAGGTGTGTCATCTGTCTCATTATTCACCTCCAGCTGTGTCATCTGTCTCATTATTCACCTCCAGCTGTGTCATCTGTCTCATTATTCACCTCCAGCTGTGTAATCTGTCTCATTATTCACCTCCAGCTGTGTAATCTGTCTCATTATTCACCTCCAGCTGTGTAATCTGTCTCATTATTCACCTCCAGCTGTGTAATCTATCTCATTATTCACCTCCAGCTGTGTCATCTGTCTCATTATTCACCTCCAGCTGTGTCATCTGTCTCATTATTCACCTCCAGCTGTGTAATCTGTCTCATTATTCACCTCCAGCTGTGTAATCTGTCTCATTATTCACCTCTAGCTGTGTCATCTGTCTCATTATTCACCTCCAGCTGTGTCATCTGTCTCATTATTCACCTCCAGCTGTGTCATCTGTCTCATGATTCACCTCCAGCTGTGTAATCTGTCTCATTATTCACCTCCAGCTGTGTAATCTGTCTCATTATTCACCTCCAGCTGTGTCATCTGTCTCATTATTCACCTCCAGCTGTGTCATCTGTCTCATTATTCACCTCCAGCTGTGTCATCTGTCTCATTATTCACCTCCAGCTGTGTAATCTGTCTCATTATTCACCTCCAGCTGTGTAATCTGTCTCATTATTCACCTCCAGCTGTGTAATCTATCTCATTATTCACCTCCAGCTGTGTCATCTGTCTCATTATTCACCTCCAGCTGTGTCATCTGTCTCATTATTCACCTCTAGCTGTGTAATCTGTCTCATTATTCACCTCCAGCTGTGTAATCTATCTCATTATTCACCTCCAGCTGTGTCATCTGTCTCATTATTCACCTCCAGCTGTGTCATCTGTCTCACTATTCACCTCCAGCTGTGTAATCTGTCTCATTATTCACCTCCAGCTGTGTCATCTGTCTCATTATTCACCTCCAGCTGTGTAATCTGTCTCATTATTCACCTCCAGGTGTGTCATCTGTCTCATTATTCACCTCCAGCTGTGTCATCTGTCTCATTATTCACCTCCAGCTGTGTCATCTGTCTCATTATTCACCTCCAGCTGTGTAATCTGTCTCATTATTCACCTCCAGCTGTGTAATCTGTCTCATTATTCACCTCCAGCTGTGTAATCTATCTCATTATTCACCTCCAGCTGTGTCATCTGTCTCATTATTCACCTCCAGCTGTGTCATCTGTCTCATTATTCACCTCCAGCTGTGTAATCTGTCTCATTATTCACCTCCAGCTGTGTAATATGTCTCATTATTCACCTCCAGCTGTGTAATCTATCTCATTATTCACCTCCAGCTGTCATCTGTCTCATTATTCACCTCCAGCTGTGTCATCTGTCTCATTATTCACCTCCAGCTGTGTCATCTGTCTCATTATTCACCTCCAGCTGTGTCATCTGTCTCATTATTCACCTCCAGCTGTGTAATCTGTCTCATTATTCACCTCCAGCTGTGTCATCTGTCTCATTATTCACCTCCAGCTGTGTCATCTGTCTCATTATTCACCTCCAGCTGTGTAATCTGTCTCATTATTCACCTCCAGCTGTGTCATCTGTCTCATTATTCACCTCCAGCTGTGTCATCTGTCTCATTATTCACCTCCAGCTGTGTAATCTGTCTCATTATTCACCTCCAGCTGTGTCATCTGTCTCATTATTCACCTCCAGCTGTGTAATCTGTCTCATTATTCACCTCCAGCTGTGTAATATGTCTCATTATTCACCTCCAGCTGTGTAATCTATCTCATTATTCACCTCCAGCTGTGTCATCTGTCTCATTATTATTATTATAGAAGGGAAGAGGAGAGGGGGAATGAGACGGGAAGAGGAGAGGGGGAATGAGACCGGAGGAGAGGGAAAGGCGAGGATTAGAGGGGTGGATCAGAGGGGAGGAGAGAGTTGGAGCAGGGAGACGAGGGGACATGAGGGGAGGAGGAGAGTGGATGAGGGGAGACAAGGGGAGACTAGGGTGTCAAGTAGTTGTGATTGTTGAACACAAAGCTCCCGTTGAGTGGTGTGTCTGACATATTGTTGTGTGTCGGAGATTTGGCCTCTCTATGCCTTTCAAAGGAGACATTTTGTAAAGCGAGTAGAGAGCTCATGTTTATCAGTCAGTCAGTGCGTGGTGTGCTGCATGCAGAGAACGTATAAGCAGGTCTCTTTCTCTCTTTCTCTCTTTCTCTTTCTCTGTCTCTCTCTCTCTCTTTGATGAACTGCTCTGTCTCCCTCCGTCACAGCAGAACACATATTTAACTGTGTGCCATCTGTCTCATTATTCACCTCCAGCTGTATCATCTGTCTCATTATTCACCTTCAGCTGTGTAATCTGTCTCATTATTAACCTCCAGCTGTGTAATCTGTCTCATTATTCACCTCCAGCTGTGTAATCTGTCTCATTATTCACCTCCAGCTGTGTAATCTATCTCATTATTCACCTCCAGCTGTGTCATCTGTCTCATTATTCACCTCCAGCTGTGTCATCTGTCTCATTATTCACCTCCAGCTGTGTAATCTGTCTCATTATTCACCTCCAGCTGTGTAATCTGTCTCATTATTCACCTCTAGCTGTGTCATCTGTCTCATTATTCACCTCCAGCTGTGTCATCTGTCTCATTATTTACCTCCAGCTGTGTCATCTGTCTCATGATTCACCTCCAGCTGTGTAATCTGTCTCATTATTCACCTCCAGCTGTGTAATCTGTCTCATTATTCACCTCCAGCTGTGTCATCTGTCTCATTATTCACCTCCAGCTGTGTCATCTGTCTCATTATTCACCTCCAGCTGTGTCATCTGTCTCATTATTCACCTCCAGCTGTGTAATCTGTCTCATTATTCACCTCCAGCTGTGTAATCTGTCTCATTATTCACCTCCAGCTGTGTAATCTATCTCATTATTCACCTCCAGCTGTGTCATCTGTCTCATTATTCACCTCCAGCTGTGTCATCTGTCTCATTATTCACCTCCAGCTGTGTAATCTGTCTCATTATTCACCTCCAGCTGTGTAATCTATCTCATTATTCACCTCCAGCTGTGTCATCTGTCTCATTATTCACCTCCAGCTGTGTCATCTGCCTCATTATTCACCTCCAGCTGTGTCATCTGTCTCATTATTCACCTCCAGCTGTGTAATCTGTCTCATTATTCACCTCCAGCTGTGTAATCTGTCTCATTATTCACCTCCAGCTGTGTAATCTATCTCATTATTCACCTCCAGCTGTGTCATCTGTCTCATTATTCACCTCCAGCTGTGTCATCTGTCTCATTATTCACCTCCAGCTGTGTAATCTGTCTCATTATTCACCTCCAGCTGTGTAATATGTCTCATTATTCACCTCCAGCTGTGTAATCTATCTCATTATTCACCTCCAGCTGTGTCATCTGTCTCATTATTCACCTCCAGCTGTGTCATCTGTCTCATTATTCACCTCCAGCTGTGTCATCTGTCTCATTATTCACCTCCAGCTGGATAATATGTCTCATTATTCACCTCCAGCTGGATCATCTGTCTCCATATTGTCCTCCAGCTGTGTCATCTGTCTCATTATTCACCTCCAGCTGTGTCATCTGTCTAATTATTCACCTCCAGCTGTGTCATCTGTCTCATTATTCACCTCCAGCTGTGTCATCTGTCTCATTATTCACCTCCAGCTGTGTCATCTGTCTCATTATTCACCTCCAGCTGTGTCATCTGTCTCATTATTCACCTCCAGCTGTGTCATCTGTCTCCATATTCTCCTCCAGCTGTGTCATCTGTCTCATTATTCACCTCCAGCTGTGTCATCTGTCTCATTATTCACCTCCAGCTGTGTCATCTGTCTTATTATTCACCTCCAGCTGTGTCATCTGTCTCCATATTCTCCTCCAGCTGTGTCATCTGTCTCATTATTCACCTCCAGCTGTATAATCTTATTATTATTCACCTCCAGCTGTGTCATCTGTCTCATTATTTACCTCCAGCTGTGTAATCTCTCTCTAACTTTTCCTCTTTTTCTTTCTGTCTCTCTTTCTCTCTCTCTCTTTCTCTCTCTCTCTCTCTTTCTTTCTTTCTCTCTCTCTTCTTCTCCCCTGCTCCTTTGGTGCCAGGGGCACCCTTGCCTCCTCTCTCCCTCCAAACGGAAATGAAAGAGGGATAACAACCTTGGTTAAGGAAATATTGGAAGAAAATGAAAATGCTAGGGGGCACAAAGGGCGAGAGAGAGAAAGGGAGCAATTTGTGTAGAGGAAGTAGGAGGGGAGAGAGAGGTAGAGAGAGAGAGGTAGAGAGAGAGAGAGACTAAGAGAGAGAGACAGAGAGAGAGAGACAAAGACAGAGAGAGAGAGAGCGAGAGAGCGAGAGAGAGAGGTAGAGAGGTAGAGAGAGAGACAGAGAGAGAGAGAGAGAGAGGTAGAGAGAGAGAGAGAGAGAGAGGTAGAGAGAGAGAGAGAGGTAGAGAGAGGTAGAGAGAGAGAGAGAGGTAGAGAGAGAGGTAGAGAGAGAGAGAGGTAGAGAGAGAGAGAGAGGTAGAGAGAGGGAGAGAGCGATAGAGAGAGAGAGAGAGAGAGAGGTAG
This sequence comes from Oncorhynchus mykiss, assembly GCF_057628025.1. NCBI lineage: Eukaryota > Metazoa > Chordata > Actinopteri > Salmoniformes > Salmonidae > Oncorhynchus > Oncorhynchus mykiss. The sequence goes on along the minus strand of NC_143051.1, from coordinate 4,213,323 downwards.
AGGTAGAGGTAGAGAGAGAGATGTAGAGACAAATTTGACCCCAATAACTACCGTGGAATATGCGTCAACAGTAACCTTGGGAGAATCCTCTGCATTATCATTAACAGCAGACTCGTACATTTCCTCAATGAAAACAATGTACTGAGCAAATGTCAAATTGGCTTTTTACCAAATTACCGTACAACAGACCAGGTATTCACCCTAATTGACAACCAAACAAACCAAAACAAAGGCAAAGTCTTCTCATGCTTTGTTGATTTCAAAAAAGCCTCCAACTCAATTTGGCATAAGGGTCTGCTATACAAACTGATGGAAAGTGGTGTTGGGGGTAAAACATACGACATTATAAAATCCATGTACACAAACAACAAGTGTGCGGTTAAAATTGGCAAAAAACATGCACATTTCTTCACACAGGGTCGTGGGGTTAGACAGGGATGCAGCTTAAGCCCCACCCTCTTCAACATATATATCAACGCACTAGAAAATTCTGCAGCACCCGGCCTCACCCTACTAGAATCCGAAGTCAAATGTCTGCTGTTTGCTGATGATCTGGTGCTTCTGTCACCAACCAAGGAGGGCCTACAGCAGCACCTAGATCTTATGCACAGATTCCGTCAGACCTGGGCCCTGACAGTAAATCTCAATAAGACCAAAATAATGGTGTTCCAAAAAAGGTCCAGTCACCAGGACCACAAATACAAATTCCATCTAGACACTGTTGCCCTAGAGCACACAAAACACTATACATACCTTGGCCTAAACATCAGCGCCACAGGTAACTTCAACAAAGCTGTGAACGATCTGAGAGACAAGGCAAGAAGGGCATTCTATGCCATCAAAAGGAACATAAATTTCAACATACCAATTAGGATTTGGCTAAAAATACTTGAATCAGTCATAGAGCCCATTGCCCTTTATGGTTGTGAGGTCTGGGGTCCGCTCACCAACCAAGACTTCACAAAATGGGACAAACACCAAATTGAGACTCTGCACGCAGAATTCTGCAAAAATATCCTCTGTGTACAACGTAGAACACCAAATAATGCATGCAGAGCAGAATTAGGTCGACACCCGCTAATTATCAAACTCCAGAAAAGAGACATTAAATTCTACAACCACCTAAAAGGAAGCGATTCCCAAACCTTCCATAACAAAGCCATCATCTAGAGAGAGATGAACCTGGAGAAGAGTCCCCTAAGCAAGCTGGTCCTGGGGCTCTGTTCACAAACACAAACACACACTACAGAGCCCCAGGACAGCAGCACAATTAGACCCAACCAAATCATGAGAAAACAAAAATATAATTACTTGACACATTGGAAAGAATTAACAAAAAAACAGAGCAAACTAGAATGCTATTTGGCCCTACACAGAGAGTACACAGCAGCAGAATACCTGACCACTGTGACTGACCCAACATTAAGGAAAGCTTTGACTATGTACAGACTCAGTGAGCATAGCCTTGCTATTGAGAAAGGCCGCCGTAGGCAGACATGGCTCTCAAGAAAAGATAGGTTATGTGCTCACTGCCCACAAAATGAGGTGGAAACTGAGCTGCACTTCCTAACCTCCTGCCCAATGTATGACCATATTAGAGAGACATATTTCCCTCAGATTACACAGATCCACAAAGAATTCGAAAACAAATCAAATTTTGAAAAACTCCCATATCTACTGGGTGAAATTCCACAGTGTGCCATCACAGCAGCAGGATTTGTGACCTGTTGCCACAAGAAAAGGGCAACCAGTGAAGAACACACACCATCGTAAATACAACCTATAGTTCTGCTTATTTATTTTATCTTGTGTCCTTCACCATTTGTACATTGTTAAAACACTGTATATATATAATATGACATGTGTAATGTCTTTATTGTTTTGAAACTTCTGTATGTGTAATGTTTACTGTCAATTTGTATTGTTTATTTCACTTTATATATTCACTTTAAATATTATCTACCTCACTTGCTTTGGCAATGTTAACACATGTTTCCCATGCCAATAAAGCCCTTGAATTGAATTGAATTGAATTGAGAGAGAGAGCGAGAGGTAGAGAGAGAGAGGTAGAGAGAGAGAGAGGTAGATAGAGAGAGCGAGGTAGAGAGAGAGAGCGAGGTAGAGAGAGAGAGAGGTAGAGAGAGGAAGAGAGAGAGAGAGGTAGAGAGAGAGAGGTAGAGAGAGAGAGAGGTAGAGAGAGAGACAGCGAGAGGTAGAGAGAGAGGTAGAGAGAGAGAGATGTAAAGAGACTGAAAGGTTCCATGAGGGGGGAGAAGGGGTGAGGGGAGGAGAAGGGAGAGGGGAGGAGGGGGAAGAGAGTGGAGGAGGGGAGACGAGGGGAGACTAGGTTGTCAAGTAGTTGTGATTGTTGAACACAGATGTAGAGAGAGATGTAGAGATGTAGAGAGAGAGAGAGGTAGAGAGATGTAGAGAGAGAGACAGAGAGAGAGAGGGAGAGAGGTAGAGAGAGAGAGAGGCAGAGAGAGAGAGAGGTAGAGAGAGGTAGAGAGAGAGGTAGAGAGAGGCAGAGGTAGAGAGAGGCAGAGAGGTAGAGGTAGAGAGAGGCAGAGAGGTAGAGAGAGAGAGAGGCCGAGAGAGAGAGGTAGAGAGAGAGAGAGAGAGAGGGGTAGAGAGAGAGAGACAGTGAGAGAGAGAGAGAGAGACAGAGAGGCAGAGAGAGAGAGGTAGAGAGAGGTAGAGAGAGAGACAGAGAGAGAGGTAGAGAGAGAGACACAGAGAGAGAGAGAGAGACAGAGAGGCAGAGAGAGAGAGGTAGAGAGAGGTAGAGAGAGAGAGAGAGGTAGAGAGAGAGACAGAGAGAGAGAGAGAGAGAGAGAGGTAGAGAGAGAGAGAGAGACAGAGAGAGGTAGAGAGAGAGAGGTAGAGAGAGAGAGGTAGAGAGAGGTAGAGAGAGAGACAGAGAGAGAGGTAGAGAGAGAGACACAGAGAGAGAGAGAGAGAGAGAGAGGTAGAGAGAGAGAGAGAGAGACAGAGAGAGGTAGAGAGAGAGAGGTAGAGAGAGAGACAGCGAGAGGTAGAGAGAGACAGCGAGAGGTAGAGAGAGAGAGGTAGAGAGAGAGAGATGTAAAGAGACTGAAAGGTTCCATGAGGGGGGAGAAGGGGTGAGGGGAGGAGAAGGGAGAGGGGAGGAGGGGGAAGAGAGTGGAGGAGGGGAGACGAGGGGAGACTAGAGTGTCAAGTAGTTGTGATTGTTGAACACAAAGCTCCCGTTGAGTGGTGTGTCTGTGTCATATTGTTGTGTGTGTCATATTTGGCCTCTCTGTGCCTTTCAAAGGAGACATTTTGTAAAGTGAGCAGAGAGCTCATGTTTATCAGTCAGTCAGTCAGCGCGTGATGTGCTGCGTGCAGAGAACGTATAAGCAGGCCTCTCTCTTTCTGTCTCCCTGTCTCTCTCTGTGTCTATGCCTCTCTCTGTCCCTCTTTGTGTCTCTGTCTGTCTTTCTCTCTCTCTCTCTCTCTCTCTCTCTCTGTCTCTATCTCTGTCTGTCTCTCTGTCTGTCTGTTTCTCTGTCTCTCTGTCTGTCTGTCTCTCTGTCCCTCTGTCCCTCTGTCTATCTCTCTGTCTCTCTGTCTCTCTGTCTCTGTGTCTGAGTCTCTGTGTCTCTGTGTCTCTCTCTTTGTCTCGGTCTCTCTCTCTTTGATGAGCTTCTCTCTCTTAGCCCCAGGACCAACTGGATCAGGGCCTTCTCTTTGCTCAGCTCTTGGCTTGGTAATGATATGAGATGAGGGTTACTGTATTGTAGATGTTTTCAAAACTTAATTGCTCTTTATTGAGTTTTTATTATTATTGGATATTGGCCAAATTCTGCCCTGTATGCATTGCTTGTAGTTTTCCTCTGGACATGTAGGAGAATCTTACAGAACTCTGCATGTAGGGTTTCAATGGGGTGTTTGTCCCATTGGGTGAAATCCTGTTTTGCAAGTGGACCCCACACCCACAAGTGGACCCCAAACCCACAAGTGGACCCCACACCTCGCTGAAATAAAGTGCATATGGTTCAATGAAACATTCAATTCATTTTAGCCAAATTTTAATAGGTATTTCAATTAGATATTTGTTTTAATGGCGTATAATGCCCTGCGTATTTTCTCTCTCAGTTCATCCACTGCCTCATTACGGCGTCCAGTTGAGCTTATTTTAAACATAAATAATTGTAGTGTGTCCTGCAATCTAAATATTTTGTACCAATTGACAACTTTGATCTAATTCTCTAGAAAACCATTATATTAGTATTTTTGTGGTTTACTGTCTGGCAGGTCTGCTCTAGCAGGGCCAGGGCCCAGGTCTGGCAGGACTGCTCTAGCAGGGCCAGGGCCCAGGTCTGGCAGTACTGCTCTAGCAGGGCCAGGGCCCAGGTCTGGCAGGACTGCTCTAGCAGGTCCAGGGCCCAGGTCTGGCAGGACTGCTCTAGCAGGGCCAGGGCCCAGGTCTGGCAGTACTGCTCTAGCAGGGCCAGGGCCCAGGTCTGGCAGGACTGCTCTAGCAGGTCCAGGGCCCAGGTCTGGCAGGACTGCTCTAGCAGGTCCAGGGCCCAGGTCTGGCAGGACTGCTCTAGCAGGTTCAGGGTCCAGGTCTGGCAGGACTGCTCTAGGAGGTTCAGGGTCCAGGTCTGGCTGGACTGCTCTAGCAGGTCCAGGTCCTAGGTCTGGCAGGACTGCTCTAGCAGGGCCAGACTCTGCTGTAGGCCATGTGCTGTGGATGACAGCAGGCACAGGTCATCTGTGAAGAGAAGGCATTTAACTTCTGAATTGTGGAGACTAACACCAAGCGCTGAGGATTTTTCTTGAAGAGTGGCCAATTCGTTGACGTAATTATTGAAGAGTGCAGGGCTCAGATTTCAACCCTGGTGAAGGCCCCGGCCGTGGTAAAATAATTATGTTATTTTCTTGCCAATTTTGATGCTGCAAGTATTGCCAGTATTGATTTAATTATGTCATATGCTTTACATCCTACACAATAACTGTGTAGAACAGTCCCGTATCAAATGCTATTTGGAAGTCGATCAACTTTAACTCAGGTTTTACTTCTTATGGGCAGGTGGGACGGTAGCGTCCCAATTGGCCAATATCCAGTGAAATTGCGGAGCGCAAAATTCAAACTACAGAATTATAAATATTTAACTTTCTTAAAATCACAAGTGTAAAACATCAAAATAAAGCTTAACTTCTTGTTAATCCAGCCACTGTGTCAGATTTCAAAAATGCTTTACAGCGAAAACACCATGCGATTATCTGAGGACAACGCCCCGCAAACAAAAGGCAGGTGCACCACGGAAGTCAGAAATAGCAATATAATAAATGCCTTACCTCTGATCTTCTTCTGTTGGCATTCCAAAAGGTCCCAGATACATCACAAATGGTCCTTTTGTTCGATAATGTCCTTCTTTATATCCATAAATACTCAGTTTAGCTGGTGCGCTTCAGTCAATAATCCCCCCAGTTTCCCTTCATCGAAATGCATACACAATGAATCTCAAACGTTACTAATAACCTTGTCCAAACATGTCAAACAACGTTTACAATCAAACCTTAGGTACTCTAATACGTAAATAAATGATAACATTTAAAACGGAAAATCGTTATTGTCTTTACCGGAGTAAAATACCAAAGAACGCGTTCTCTTCTACGCGCTTGGAAACACTACAGCCAAAATGGGAGCCACCTAGAAAAACTACAATTTTCCAAAAACCAGCATGAAACTCTTTCTAAAGACTGTTGACATCTAGTGGAAGCCCTAGGAACTGCAATCTGGGAGGATTTGGCCTTAATAAAAGTGATAGCTATTGATAACAGTGGTACGCTGAATTGTTTTGGGGGGGGGGGTGGTTTGTCCTTGGGGTTTCGCCTGCCATATCAGTTCTGTTATACTCACAGACATTATTTCAACAGTTTTAGAAACTATACAGTTAGAAACAGTATGGCCTGTAAGAAAGCTGTCCCCTCGTGTGGTCTGTCACTGTTGTTTCTATGGTGGAGATGAAGACAGTTAGAGACACTATGGCCTGTAATAAAGCTGTCCCCTCGTGTGGTCTGTCACTGTTGTTTCTATGGTGGAGATGAAGACAGTTAGAGACACTATGGCCTGTAATAAAGCTGTCCCCTCGTGTGGTCTGTCACTGTTGTTTCTATGGGGGGAGATGAAGACAGTTAGAGACACTATGGCCTGTAATAAAGCTGTCCCCTCGTGTGGTCTGTCACTGTTGTTTCTATGGTGGAGATGAAGACAGTTAGAGACACTATGGCCTGTAATAAAGCTGTCCCCTCGTGTGGTCTGTCACTGTTGTTTCTATGGGGGGAGATGAAGACAGTTAGAGACACTATGGCCTGTAATAAAGCTGTCCCCTCGTGTGGTCTGTCACTGTTGTTTCTATGGGGGGAGATGAAGACAGTTAGAAATAGTTTGGCCTGTAATGAAGCTGTCCCCTTGTGTCGTCGTTACATCAGGTAGTGTTCCTGTGCGCGGATCAGTGTCCCCACAGATGAGCACATTTCCTTGGGCACATCTCTTCCTCAAGGGGGGGGGGGGGGTGTTCTCCTCTGGGTAATATGGGGATTCTGAGTGTGTGTGTGTGTGTGGGGGGGGGGGGGGGGGGTTGGTATATAGTGCGCAAAGGAATACAGTACATCTTTTTATGTCAGTACAAGTTATTTACCAGTTTTGAGGGGATCAATTAGATTTTGTAGTTGGGAGTGGTACCAAATGATCAATCCTCCAGAGTCTCTCTGCCTGTATTGACAGAGCTGTGTTTCTGTGACGGCACAGTGACCTCTCTGTAGCCTGTGGCACAGTGACCTCTCTGTAGCCTGTGGCACAGTGACCTCTCTGTAGCCTGTGGCACAGTGACCTCTCTGTAGCCTGTGGCACAGTGACCTCTCTGTAGCCTGTGGGATATTGAGTGACCTCAGCCTTACACCATGTCTCCTGCAGAATAATGACGTCAACATCTTCACGATTTTGTATTTTCCTCCGGTGCTAAACTCTTCGATCCAAAGGTTGAATGTTCCACATGGTAACTGATAGTGATTTAATGTTGTGCAAAAATAAAATATAGCACAGTCAGCAATACGGTAACTACTAACTATTAAACTTTTAGTACAATTGCTATGTGTGTGTGTGCGTGCGTGTGTGTGTGTGTGTGTGTGTGTGTGTGTGTGTGTGCGTGTGTGTGTGTGTGTGTGTGTGTGTGTGTGTGTGTGTGTGTGTGTGCGTGTGTGTGTGTGTGTGTGTGTGTGTGTGTGTGTGTGTGTGTGTGTGTGTGTGTGTGCATGTGTGTGTGTGTGTGTGTGTGTGTAGTGCAGATGTATTGGAGGAGCTGTTTAATCTCACTCAATAGTAAACAGTTCTCCTGTCCTCTGCGTAGCTGCGCTGGTCCTGCTGTTGGGCCCTGTGGAGTGGAGGTGGGCCAGGTCTGCGCCCCGGGGCTGTCTCTCTGGTCTGGTAGAGGTGATGGTCTGGTGCAGGGTAGTAGGCTGGGCCCGGTCCAGTCTGGCTAAGCCAATGGAAGTGGTGATGCTCTGTTGGTGGGTGGGGCCTGTGGGATGCGCTGGGTCTGGTGGGGCGTTGGGGGGGCCTGGGGTGTTGAGAGGCTGTAGCTTCTCTCTACGAGTCTCTACAGTCTGTTCTCTGTGCTGCAGCTTCTCTCTGGGAGTCTATACAGTCTGTTCTCTGTGCTGTAGCTTCTCTCTAGGAGTCTCTACAGTCTGTTCTCTGTGCTGTAGCACCCTCTTGATGACAGACTCCTCCTTTACCTGCACCAGCTCTCTCCTCATGGTGGCTTTTACCTCCTCCAGAGCTGTGGTAAGGCTCTCTCCTCATGGTGACCTTTACCTCCTCCAGAGCTGTGGTAAGGCTCTCTCCTCATGGTGGCCTTTACCTCTTCCAGAGCTGTGGTAAGGCTCTCTCCTCATGGTGGCCTTTACCTCCTCCAGAGCTGTGGTAAGACTCTCTCTCAGCTCCTGGACAGAGTTGTTCAGCTGGGTCCTGCACTGGTTGATCTGGTCCTGAAAGATGCTCTGTGTCTGGGCTGGAGGGGGTGCAGCTGGGGGCTGCTCCTTCGGCTCAGTAACCCATACCTCTAACAGAGCCAGCCTGTCTCTCAGCAGGCTGATGGTGGTGTAGCTGGGGGGCTGCTCCTTCAGCTCAGTAACCCATACCTCTAACAGAGCCAGTCTGTCTCTCAGCAGTCTGGAGGTGGTGTAGCTGGGGGGGCTGCTCCTTCAGCTCAGTAACCCATACCTCTAACAGAGCCAGCTTGTCTCTCAGCAGTCTGGAGGTCGTGTAACTGGGGGGGCTGCTCCTTCAGCTCAGTAACCCATACCTCTAACAGAGCCAGCCTGTCTCTCAGCAGTCTGGAGGTGGTATAGCTGGGGGGCTGCTCCTTCAGCTCAGTAACCCATACCTCTAACAGAGCCAGCCTGTCTCTCAGCAGTCTGGAGGTGGTGTAACTGGGGGGGCTGCTCCTTCAGCTCAGTAACCCATACCTCTAACAGAGCCAGCTTGTCTCTCAGCAGTCTGGAGGTGGTGTAACTGGGGGGGCTGCTCCTTCAGCTCAGTAACCCATACCTCTAACAGAGCCAGCCTGTCTCTCAGCAGTCTGGAGGTGGTGTAGCTGGGGGGGCTGCTCCTTCAGCTCAGTAACCCATACCTCTAACAGAGCCAGCCTGTCTCTCAGCAGTCTGGAGGTGGTGTAGCTGGGGGGGGCTGCTCCTTCAGCTCAGTAACCCATACCTCTAACAGAGCCAGCCTGTCTCTCAGCAGTCTGGAGGTGGTGTAACTGGGGGGGCTGCTCCTTCAGCTCAGTAACCCATACCTCTAACAGAGCCAGCTTGTCTCTCAGCAGTCTGGAGGTGGTGTAACTGGGGGGGCTGCTCCTTCAGCTCAGTAACCCATACCTCTAACAGAGCCAGCCTGTCTCTCAGCAGTCTGGAGGTGGTGTAGCTGGGGGGGGCTGCTCCTTCAGCTCAGTAACCCATACCTCTAACAGAGCCAGCTTGTCTCTCAGCAGTCTGGAGGTGGTATAGCTGGGGGGGGCTGCTCCTTCAGCTCAGTAACCCATACCTCTAACAGAGCCAGCCTGTCTCTCTCTGGCTGTGGGGTCTTGTCTCTAGTGGTTCTACGCAGGCATGGTTAAAGGATAGACCTGTTGTGTGGTTCCGGGCTCCTGCTGTTGGGGTACCTGAGGGTTGGGGTACCTGAGGGTTGGGGTAAATGAGGGTTGGGGTAACTGAGGGTTGGGGTACCTGAGGTGAGGAGAGAGTTCTGGTCCTTGTCCTTTTTTTGGTTTCCGCTATCTTGCTTAGAAGTCCTGCACCAAGTCCTGCACCAAAGAGTTTTGTTCAGCCTCACTGCCCTGGACCATGACAGTGCCGTTCTGGTGTACCTCCAGTAACCTGTTTTTCCTGGTCCTTTTCGCTGTCCTCAAAAACATGTGGTTTTGCTTCTACCTTTCTTTGCATTCAGAAGGATTTGATTTATTTGTGACTCTTTGGAGAATATTTCCGCCATCTTTGTGCATGTTAGCATACAGTCTATATTATTCACTTCCTGTGGACGTCTGAACTCAAATCACTTAGCTACATGGCTAACTCTAAATATGGTATTGTTGGCCAGATAGACATGTAGTGAGAGGGAGTGACTGCTGACGACAGCCAAAGAGGAAGAGACTGAATCTATCATAGCAGGGAATCAACATTGTGAACAGGCTAATTCTTTTGACCAAATAATGGCTCTGGAACAATCTACAGGAACGTTGTGTAACAAAATCCCATGAAATGACACGTTAGCAAAATGCTTCGGAGGAAGAGGAAGGCTATGTTGGTATTGGTAATCTTCGGTTAATTGTCCCTGCTCTAGTGTGTGTATGTGTGTGTGTGTGTGTGTGTGTGTGTGTTTCTGTGTAATGTCAGTCATTAGGTCTATATGTTGATTTTAGGGGGTTATGGCGGGAACCCTGGGTAACCGTAGGCATGACGATATGTCTTATACATCAATCGCTCACTTCAGCAACTTTGGATAATTATGTGAGGGAGTGTGTGCACATATCGGTGTTTCACTCACACACACGCACACACGCACACACACACACAAGAGAATACACACACACACACACTAGCACACACTCACACACACACACACACACTAGCACACACACACTAGCATACACACTAGCACACACACACACTAGCACACACACACACTAGCACACACACACACTAGCACGCACACACACACACACACACACACACACACACACACACACACACACACTAGCGCACACACACACTAGCACACACTTGATGAAAACCAAACAATAATTCTTCCTCCAGTCTCAGTGTGGTTATAGCCTGAACTGATGAGTGGCAATCTCATCATTAACAATCAACACTCAGGGACCCATAAATACTAAGTGTGTGTGTGTGTGTCTGTGTGTCAGTCTTTGTGTCAGTCAGTGTGTCTGTCTGTGTGTCAGTCTGTGTGTCAGAGTGTGTGTGTGTGTGTCTGTGTGTCAGTCTGTGTGTCAATCAGTGTGTCTGTCAGTGTGTCAGTCAGTGTGTCAGTCAGTGTGTCAGTCTGTGTGTCAGTCTGTGTGTCAGTCAGTGTGTCAGTCTGTGTGTCAGTCTGTGTGTCAGTCAGTGTGTCAGTCTGTGTGTCAGTCTGTGTGTCAGTCTGTGTGTCTGTCAGTGTGTCAGTCAGTGTGTCAGTCTGTGTGTCAGTCAGTGTGTCTGTCTGTGTGTCAGTCAGTGTGTCAGTCTGTGTGTCAGTCTGTGTGTCAGTCTGTGTGTCTGTCAGTGTGTCTGTCTGT
>NC_143051.1:4195000-4197500 GCF_057628025.1 Oncorhynchus mykiss | reverse complement strand
TGTAATGTGACAGTAGACAGCTGGCTAGCTATAGATATAGCTGTAATGTGACAGTAGACAGCTGGCTAGCTATAGATATAGCTGTAATGTGACAGTAGAGAGCTGGCTAGCTATAGATATAGCTGTAATGTGACAGTAGAGAGCTGGCTAGCTATAGATATAGCTGTAATGTGACAGTAGAGAGCTGGCTAGCTATAGATATAGCTGTAATGTGACAGTACACAGCTGGCTAGCTATAGATATAGCTGTAATCTGACAGTAGACAGCTGGCTAGCTATAGATATAGCTGTAATGTGACAGTAGACAGCTGGCTAGCTATAGATATAGCTGTAATGTGACAGTAGACAGCTGGCTAGCTATAGATATAGCTGTAACGTGACAGTAGAGAGCTGGCTAGCTATATATATAGCTGTACTATGACAGTAGAGCGCTGGCTAGCTATAGATATAGCTGTAATGTGACAGTAGGGAGCTGGCTAGCTATAGATATAGCTGTAATGTGACAGTAGACAGCTGGCTAGCTATAGATATAGCTGTAATGTGACAGTAGACAGCTGGCTAGCTATAGATATAGCTGTAATGTGACAGTAGACAGCTGGCTAGCTATAGATATAGCTGTACTGTGACAGTAGAGAGCTGGCTAGCTATAGATATAGCTGTAATGTGACAGTAGGGAGCTGGCTAGCTATAGATATAGCTGTAATGTGACAGTAGAGAGCTGGCTAGCTATAGATATAGCTGTAATGTGACAGTAGACAGCTGGCTAGCTATAGATATAGCTGTAATGTGACAGTAGACAGCTGGCTAGCTATAGATATAGCTGTAATGTGACAGTAGACAGCTGGCTAGCTATAGATATAGCTGTAATGTGACAGTAGAGAGCTGGCTAGCTATAGATATAGCTGTAATGTGACAGTAGAGAGCTGGCTAGCTATAGATATAGCTGTAATGTGACAGTAGAGAGCTGGCTAGCTATAGATATAGCTGTAATGTGACAGTAGGGAGCTGGCTAGCTATAGATATAGCTGTAATGTGACAGTAGGGAGCTGGCTAGCTATAGATATAGCTGTAATGTGACAGTAGAGAGCTGGCTAGCTATAGATATAGCTGTAATGTGACAGTAGACAGCTGGCTAGCTATAGATATAGCTGTAATGTGACATTAGAGAGCTGGCTAGCTATAGATATAGCTGTAATGTGACAGTAGAGAGCTGGCTAGCTATAGATATAGCTGTAATGTGACAGTAGAGAGCTGGCTAGCTATAGATATAGCTGTAATGTGACAGTAGGGAGCTGGCTAGCTATAGATATAGCTGTAATGTGACAGTAGGGAGCTGGCTAGCTATAGATATAGCTGTAATGTGACAGTAGAGAGCTGGCTAGCTATATATATATAGCTGTACTGTGACAGTAGACAGCTGGCTAGCTATAGATATAGCTGTAATGTGACAGTAGGGAGCTGGCTAGCTATAGATATAGCTGTAATGTGACAGTAGACAGCTGGCTAGCTATAGATATAGCTGTAATGTGACAGTAGACAGCTGGCTAGCTATAGATATAGCTGTAATGTGACAGTAGAGAGCTGGCTAGCTATATATATATAGCTGTACTGTGACAGTAGACAGCTGGCTAGCTATAGATATAGCTGTAATGTGACAGTAGGGAGCTGGCTAGCTATAGATATAGCTGTAATGTGACAGTAGACAGCTGGCTAGCTATAGATATAGCTGTACTGTGACAGTAGAGAGCTGGCTAGCTATAGATATAGCTGTAATGTGACAGTAGGGAGCTGGCTAGCTATAGATATAGCTGTAATGTGACAGTAGAGAGCTGGCTAGCTATAGATATAGCTGTAATGTGACAGTAGAGAGCTGGCTAGCTATAGATATAGCTGTAATGTGACAGTAGGGAGCTGGCTAGCTATAGATATAGCTGTAATGTGACAGTAGAGAGCTGGCTAGCTATAGATATAGCTGTAATGTGACAGTAGAGAGCTGGCTAGCTATATATATAGCTGTACTGTGACAGTAGACAGCTGGCTAGCTATAGATATAGCTGTAATGTGACAGTAGGGAGCTGGCTAGCTATAGATATAGCTGTAATGTGACAGTAGGGAGCTGGCTAGCTATAGATTTACACCATCGGTCAAAAGTTTTAGAACACCTACTCATTCAAAGGTTTTCATTTATTTTTACTATTTTCTACAATATAGAATATTTCTGAAGACATCAAAATAACACATATGGAATCATTTAGTGACCAAAGAAGTGTTAAACAAATAAAATGTATTTTATATTTGAGATACTTCAATGTGCCACCCTTTGCCTTGATGACAGTTTGCTGGCTCTGAGCTCAGAGAAGCTGAAGGCTGCTGACCATGAGCTCAGAGAAGCTGAATGTTGCTGGCTCTGAGCTCAGAGAAGCTGAATGTTGCTGGCTCTGAGCTCAGAGAAGCTGAATGTTGCTGGCTCTGAGCTCAGAGAAGCTGTTCAGTCTGCTGGC